>NW_026067995.1:1034879-1270416 GCF_014885135.2 Alexandromys fortis
TATATGTATCTTAGGACTTTTTTCTTTGAAAGCAAAGAAATATATAACTTTTATAACTTTTAGAAGAAAATGAACACACAGATTCCCTGGGGTCACAGTTTTGATTTATTATTCATATCTTTCCTTAAGGCCTCAGCAAGTTTATCCTAGCTATGAAGATAAATGTCTCCCAAAAAGGCCACCATGACTTGTGGTCTTTGAATGACCATGTAGATGCACAGGGAAGCTGAGTCTTCGGGCTCCTGTGTCCACATAAAATATGACGATCGTGGTCCATCATACAGCAGTAACCATTTATCTTTGAAAGACTGCTTACCAAATGCTGTCATTTATAGACCATCTTCACAGTGTTGCCATGGCAAAATACTACCAGTGCAGACAGGGCTTTCCTTTGGATTCATTTTAACATGAGGTCTATGGGCACTGGAGCAAGAAAAGCCTGTAATGCAGACAGGGAGACATCCCTTACTCTAGTATGGGGTTATCTCAGCCTGCTTTGTTTCATTCAAGGTCAATCAAGGGGAGTCTCTGACCTGGAGAATGGCATCAAATTTAGGGGCTATTATTATTTTTTTTATGAGCAATGACACTCCATTACAAGCACGCTCGGAGATATTTGCCATCAGCTGTGACATAGATGCTCCCATCTCATTGCTATGGTGGACCCAGGGACTGCAGGAACAAGTTCTCCTTATGAGAACAGAGTTCTACATCTCTGCACGACAGTATCAGGCAGACATTTTGTGGATCCTCACCATGACCTGAGGTGATCTTTCAGTATATTTCCCCTTATCGTTTGACTGTCTAAATGCTACTGTCTAATTTCCCAGATGTCAGTGTTGAAGAATATAATACTGGCACTGGATATCAGAAGTTGGCATTGTGAAAGTAGAGGAATGTATTTTTAATACAGTCTAGCTTTCAGTGGCTCTAGTTTTGCTTTAGGGAAAACTTACACCTACATTACTCTCCCTCAAACATCTGTGTGATTTGTGCTTTCTAGAGCCACAGTCATAGGTCAAGTCCACTGTAAGCTAGAATTTGAAAACATTTAAGACAGTTTCTTGTTTTTTTCCCCCCTCCAAAAATAAGTAAAACTCATATCAAATACTCATTCTAAGTATGTTCACAAAGTTGCTACAGTCAACAAATGCTGGGGCAGGTGATGGAGGATGACCCAAGCAACCCTTTCTTCTTGATTTTGCTTGCTGCACTATCGCTATTGGCCACCTTCTTCTAGACGAAGCATCCCATTGGTTGTTTCTTTATTGAACAGCCCAGCAGAGTTCTTTGATGGCAGAGACCATGACTTCACCTGTGTATTCCCCAAGCCTGCAATTAGACAAGAACATCTCACAAAATACTCTTTGATTTTTTTCTAAAACGTAGACCTCTATACCCAATCATAGTATTATTGAACTGTTTAGACCAGCACCGAGCACTCTGGGGACCACGGTGCCTGACTCAGTACTGGCATTGCCTGGGGCTAACAAGGCCTCTGCACACAGGCTGCTGGAGTTTTCTTTGCAGGCACTCCCCTTACTGCTCAACTCTCTTACTTAGGTTTTAGATGAGATGATGAAGATGGAGGGAGACAAGGAGATGCATACATTTCAGGCATCTGTGTTTTCTGTTTTCTACTTGGGGCCTTTTCTAGCATGAACCTCAGCTCCTAGTTACCCATCAATTTTTCATTTGTGGCTCAAGTTTTAAAATCCAGTATGTTTGTTTCAAGTCATATTTAGTTAGTTTTGACTCATGCTTTTAGTTGTTGAGTCTATATGAAATCTTAATATAGACTTTTTTTTGAAAACCAGTTCTGGCCATTTCTTTTCATTTGTGCCCTTGTTGCTGAATTATAAGCTCGTGTATGTGTCTGTGTGCGCACACGCGCACATGTGTGTGATATTGACAAAGAACACTAATGGTTTAAAGGCATGGAGCTGTGCCACACCCAGACCACCCTACTGGGGGATGGTATTTATCTCCTCACTAACACTGTTTTGGGGGCATTGTTCAACTTTTCCTACTGTTTAGTTCACATCTTTATATGCATCTTGACTGTACAGATAATGTGAAAATTCTATAAAATTAAGACATAATTTGCTTTAAATTAGATATTTCTCCAGGTGTTATATACCACATAATAAGCATGTAAGTCATCGATTCCTTTCATTGGTTAACCCAGAGAGAATAATTTGGTCCATACTATAATCTAAAGAGTATTTTAAAAGTAATGCTTGCATTTGGAACTTAACATTTGTACTTACTTTAACTTATGTGTGTGCCTGCTTCTCTCTATATGTACCATATGTGTTTGGTACCCTCAGAGACCAGGAGAAGCTGTTGGATCCCTGGAACTGGAGTTATAGGTGGTTACGAGCCACGAGGTGGTTGCTGAGAACTGATTCCAGGTTCTGCAAGGGCAGCAAGTGCTCTGACCCGCTGAGCCACCTCTCCAGAGCCCACATTTGTAGCTCCTGTCACCCGCCTCCATAGCTTTTCCCCTGTCCTGCCTCAATGTGATGTATGTTCTGAAACACGAGGCAAAGATGTATTTAAGAGTAACAGGAAGCCCCGGTGCAAGCTAATGTATTTTCCCAACAGAAATCTCACTCATTTCAATGAATACATTCAAAACTTTTAAGAGTCTGATTTATACACACGCGGAGTAACTCTATCAGGTGAGGATGGTACTTAGGAGCTGAATTACAGGATTTGCCTCCCTCTCCTCTCTCGCTTTGGGCAATCTAGTGTGATTACAGTCACCTGCCTTTCATTCTGCTTAGTGTGCTTTAGTTACGAATGGGGAAAGTTAATCAAAAAACAAGATGAAGAGCTGTGATGGCTAATGAGGCAACCAAAGTGTTTCTGCCGTTCCTTAGTCTGTCTTTGGGGATGGACTCCAAAATGTTACCTTCAACACAGCGTGCCCATTGTTTTCTGCTGCTAGCAAAGAAGGAAAGAGGATTTCCTTAATTTAAAAAAAAAATCAAATTAGAAAGTGCAAAGAAAATGCTGGCTTTCCTGTTGTGTATTGTTTAGTTGTAGTTGCTGGGAGGCTTTGACATCACGGAAGACCCTCGATCAATCCTTTCTTGGGTGGGCTGTATCTCTCTTCACAGCAGCTAGAGAAAGGCAGCTTCTCACCTCCTTGTCCTTTCACTGTTCTGGAGGCACCGTATTAAGATGGTGCATTTTTCTAGTTTCTGCACTTCGGAAGAACAGGCAGGGAGAGCAAGGGTTCCAAGGCATCCATGGGCACACAGGGGCTCCAGGCTAGCACGTACATATGGTACACACACACCACAGACATGAGAAAAAGAAGAGACAGGGGAGGGAGGGGGCAGAGTCAGAGGAAGGGGGACGGAGGTTGATTACTCAACTCTTCTCTTTTCGACCCTTGCCTCAAAGACGAGTATCAAGTACTAGAACCATCTGTGATAGTGAATGTGTGCATTTTCTAAAAGGCTTCAATTTTACCTCAGTTCAGTTCAGATGCCCCCCTGTGAAATACCAGTGCAAACCCTACGTCGTGCAACAACGTTTGTATCTTTAGTATTAACCAACCCTTAATATATTACTTTCCTTTTTTGGGGAGGGATAGAGAAGGTGTAGGCTGGGACAGGGCTTGATGGGAACTCCTGAGGAACTGGAGGCTTTGCTGCTGTGCTGAGGGCCACGGCAGCAGGCTGGTATTTGTAGCTATTCCTGTCAGACAAGAGGAGCTTTCTGGATAGTACATGTTGATTGCTCTTGCAGCCTAAATGACCCCATGTTTAAACTGAGCTGTGCAGAGAAACAGCGTGCTTCTTCCCCTTCACACAGGGCAGCCGAATTTGGAGACGCGTGCTGAAGGACGAGTCCAGTTTTCAGTGACCATTAGTCTCCAGGATCAGACAACCTCTCGGGATAGTGATAATGGTTAGTAAAACCGGATTGAGGAAAATAATTTAGTTGCTCAGTTTTGGACTTAGATCATGCTGTATCTGGCTCAGTCCTGTGGCAAGGAAGCATCAGTTTACTTTGGAGAGAGATGTCCAGCCAGGGAATGGTGTGGCTGTATCCTTCCTTTACTGATCCTTGGCTGTGATAAGAGTTTGTGAATATCTATCACTCCTAGCAGGTGAGTTCCAGAAGTTATTTTTTTTCTTTTAAATTTATTTCAACCTATTTTCTGAACAACCCAAATAATAATAATAACTATGCTAGTCTATTAAATATGCAAACGTTTTATCAATAACAACTCTATGTTTAAAGATATACACACACAGATTTTCTGTAACTTAATAAAGTCTAGGTATTTCAAGGCATTAAACATGTATTGTTCCTATTTTAACTTCCTGGATGATATACATTTGATGCTCCAAGTTTCAGTTAGCTGCTGAGTCCATAACTGAGAAGCTGGTTTATCCGAAGTTGCAGTTTTGTTAGCTTCAAGGTCATACAGAGATCTTCGGTAATCAGACGTGCCAGGCGTGGAGAGTAACCAGAAGCGTGGAGGGAAAGCGCCTGGCATGAGTGACCACGTCATCAAGGAACATACTTTAAAAATTCAGACCTAGTAAATTGCCTAGGACTCCAGTGAGGCGTCTTATTTTATTACTGTAAAATTCTGGGCCTTATGAAATTAGGATAATGTTAATTACAAAAATCAGCATTGCAGTGTTATGAAAAGATCACTAACTCAGGAAATTAGGAGACGCGTCTTAGTCTCGGCTAATAATCATTAATCAGTCTTCATTTCGGGGCAATTACTGTTTACCACAGTAGGGCATTCCTGCGTGCACTCGCTCGAGCCCACTCACTAAGGCGGCAGGGGGGTGTTTTCATCCTTTGCTCAACTTGAAGAAAAAGTTCCAGATTGATTCTCTCAAGGTCATTGAATGGTAAACAACACAATTAGAAGTGAACGCCTACTAACCACGTCCAAGTCACGGCCTCTGGGCCTTGAATGTAATCCAGTTCAAAATTATGAGATTCTTTATTTTTGATAAAACTTTTTTTTTGAGCCTATAATTCGGGTTCTTAGAGAAGCTAAATAAGAAGGAGAACCCAAAGAAAATCATATAGGCTTCCTCCTGAATATTAACCTTCATCAGGCGATGAAAGGAGACTGAGACAGAGACCCACAATGGAGCACCGGACTGAAATCTCAAGGTCCAAATCAGAAGCAGAAGGAGAGAGAGCACAAGCAAGGAACTCAGGACCGCGAGGGGTGCACCCATACACTGAGACAAGGGGGATGTTCTATCGGGAACTCACCAAGGCCAACTGGCCTGGGTCTGAAAAAGCCCGGGTTAAAACCGGTCTCGCTGAACATAGTGGACAATGAGGACTACTGAGACCTCAAGAACAATGGCAATGGGTTTTTGATCCTACTGTACCTATTGGTTTCGTGGGAGCCTAGGCAGTTTCGTGGATACTCACCTTACTAGACCTGGATGGAGGTGGGTGGCCCTTGGACTTCCCACAGGGCAGGGAACCCTGACTGCTCTTTGGGCTGACGAGGGAGGGGGACTTGATTGGGGGAGGGGGAGGGAAAGGGGAGGCGGCGGTGGGGAAGAGACAGAAATCTTTAATAAATAAATAAATAAAAATTAAAAAAAAGAGACAGGAAAAAAATACTTTGATTGTGAGGTTCTTGACCATGAACTATGTAATTGCAACATTGTCCTGCAGTGTCAAAAGGTCTGACAAGTTTGCTTGATTCCTGAGGTGGAGTCACTGCTGAAACCTTCTGGAGCTTTCTTATCAGCCACTCCTCTTGCCTGGCACGCCTTTGAGCTGCTTGGCAGTTCTTCAGACTAGGCTCAAGGTTAGTGTTCAGGACTCATTTACCCAAGGCCCCACCTCTCTGAAATTTTTTGGTCCTTCCCCACGTGCCTCTCACTTGTGTGTCCAACCCAGTCTTCACAGCCTTGGATGCTGTGGAAGGTTTGAGAAGATTTAGTGTATATTCTTTTGGTTCCAGTACTTTGAGTCTTGCGGTGGGATGGCGTGAGCTGACAGGAGCATTTGGTGGTAAAAGCCTGTTTACCTCATGGCAAGAAGGGAGCAAAGAAACACAGAAGAAGGCATTGGGACACCAATATCATCTTCCTCAGTATACCCTCCTTATCCAACTTCTTTCGCCTTGTCCTCTCCCAAAGTGCCATAGGTGGTAATCAAGATTTTAACACATGGGGTTCACGAGGCATGTTTCAAATCTAAACTATGGAGTTGTTTTACCCGTCACTGCCCAAGACCAAATCCTTTGACTGAGGGGCTGTAGTATGTGCTTCTGTGTGGGTAACATGGGCCTGCAAGTCGGTAGACTTCCACCAGGTGTGTTCTGAACAGATAGACCCAGTCTCAGGGAAGTGAAAGTCTTTGACTTTTAGTAGTCTGGAATGAATGGAAGCAGTTAGAGGGTGACCTCAAGGGTATTATTTTAAGTGGCTCCTTACTCTCTTGGATTATAGAAATGAAATAGTAGGGTAATAAAATGATATTTGAAATGATTCTGAGATGACCATGGTCAAGCTAATAAATTTTTTTTGCCATACTATATATTTTTTTAAAAGAACAGTAAAAGAAAATTCTGATGGAACAATGAGCCAAACAATAAGTGTATTTAAATATATCTAAGGCTCACTTTGGAGAAATTTTATGGCTCTTGCATACTTGATCTTCAACATATCAACACAAACATTTCTTAACATGGCCACGCTTTTAGCTTTAAGTCTTCTTATCCATTCATATTTTTTGTTACTTTCTGGTAGTTGTGCACATGAAGCTTATCCAATAATGGGGAGAGAGTAGTCATTTCAGAATAAAGATTAAATGAAAGGAATAAATGAGTTTATAAAACTTTAGAATGATGTCTGGCACATAATTAGGGCTTAAACATTTAGATACTGATCAATTCTTTTACAGTCATTCAGCAGAAAAATGAGGTAGTCATTTTCTAGGATTTATTCTAAATTATTCAGAATGAGTCTAAAACTCTTGTTTCTGTGTTTCTCCAAAGCAAGATTGTTATTTGTTCTGAGGATCCCAGTAGGTGGAGGTTAAGAATTTCTCCAATAGAGAGAAATTAACTTCAAAGACCAACTATCAGTCAGGAGTGTCAGATGACTAGGAAGGGGTAGGCCGGCATTGATTAGCTAATTAAAATGAAGCTGTATTGTGCTAATGATCACATAGGTTGCCTCATATGATGTTTATTATAATATGATGACTATAGGGCCACTCTTCTTTTTATCTACCCATTCACTGATTCATTTGCCAAATAGTAAATACTTGCCAGGTGTCTCGGATGGTTTCAGGTTCTGGCAATGAATTAATGAACAAATAGAAAATGATTATCTCTTCCCTTGTGACTTATATCCCATCATGAAGAGACAAAAAAAAAGCTAGGCATAAAACAAGTATATAGAACATTTGAAGGTGATACTTATTATGGAAAAAAAAACCATGTAAATCAAGGTAAGGAAGATGAGAAGAGCCTGGGGCTTAGTTCTCAGTATAAAATAGGATGTTTAGGGTAGGAGTCATTGAAAAGACGAGAAATGAGGAAATGCTTGAAGGATGTGAAGAATTAGTTACACAAGCCTCTTTAGAAGCTACACAAGCCTCTTCACTTCAAGTAAGGAGGAGGCCTGTGTAACTGGACAGGAGTGAGTCAAGTAGAGAGCAGGACGGGAAACTTGAAAAGTTACAGAGAACCAAACATGGAGATCCTCAAAAGCTAAAATGAAAGCTTTGACAACCCTTTACAGGGGCTTGAGCTAGGATTTTCAGAAGATCACCACTTCTTCTACATCGTTAACAAATTCTAAGAGGGCATTGACAGGAGCAGAGACATAGTTGCAGTGCATAGAGGAGCTGGCAATGCTCACAGGAGGAGAATGATGGTAGAGGCGATATGTAAGAAGATTCTGGAGTCATATACTGATTGATCAGAAATAAGTACTCTATGAAGGAAATATAATGACCCACAAGATGTTTTTGACATAGCATCTGATAACATGGACAGCTTACATCAACTGCTCTAGTTATAAAGCTTGGGTGAAAACATCAGGCAGTCTTTGTTTTCAAAATCTTTGAGTCTTTTGGATCTACAAGTCTGGGCTTCCGGAAGGAAGCATTGGTTAGTGAGGTAGGTGGAGAAATTAGGTGGTAGGAGAAAAAGGCATAAGAAGGAAGGGAGCGATCATGTCAATAAATGCTGAGGATAATTCACAAGGATCTGGAAAAGAACTTGGTAATCTTGAGAACGGCAATTCCATTGAATGTGTAGGGAACAGGTAAAGAACAATGTGAAGGAGGTTAATCAGAGACCCTAAAGTGCACAGTAGAAAAAACAGATAAGAGAAACTAGTCTATAAATGGGATTTGGACATCATTTTGAATACCCTTACCTTCATTTAACAACATTCTGCAAATATTGAAGTTGAGTTTCCTTGTCTTACTTTTAAAGAGCTTCTGTATACAACCACTGTAAATGTCAAAAACTTAGAAAAATGCAAACTTTTTAATGTTACTACATGGATTGATTTGTCTGTTTGTATCATATAACTGAACTGACATTTGCCTTAGTTATACTTTCTATTGCTATGAAGAAGCACTATGACTACAGCAATTCTTAGAAAAGGAAACAATTCTTTGGGGTGTCTCACTTAGAGTTCAGAGGTTCTGTCCATTATCCTCATAGTGGGACATGATGGTATGCAGGCAGACACGGTGCTGGAGAAGTACCGGAGAGTCCTACATCTTACAGGCAACAGGAAGTGAACTGATGGTCACAATGGAGGAAGCTTAAGCAAAACAGACCTCAAAGCCCACCCCCTACAGTGGCACACTTCTTTCAACAAGGCCACACCTACTTCAACAAGGCCACAGCTAATAGTGCCACTCCCTTTGGGATTATGAGGGCCAATTGCATTCAAACTACCACAGCATTGAAACTGAAAAGTTTTGGATGTATAAAATAATCTTAGACATAGCCCAACCAGTATCAGAAGTTTATGTAAGGAGAGCAAGTGTCTCACTCCAGGTCTCATTTGTTGGGTGGCAGCAATAGCTATAGAATACAGAATTCAGGATTTCTATTCTAGTTCCTTTTCTACTGTGCAACCCCATGCATGTATGTGTATGTATGCACTGATAGGCTAGATTCAACATGTACATAAGACAAGGGAAGATTCATAGAAATGCTAATAGATGTCTGTGTGGACAAAGGAATGAATTAAAAACTGAGCATAGATGATAAAATACACATGTGAACATGGAGTGCAAGGAGAGAGGGAAGCCAGGAAGACACAGCTCAGGGAAAAATAAGAAAGAATGACAGACTCCCACATGAGTGCACTCTACCTGGAAAGCATCACAGGTGTTTAAGGTATCTAAAACTTCAATGCAAGCTATTACCAAAGGTCAGTGAAAGAGACTGAAAACCGTGAAGTGCTTTCCTAACAAGAACTGGAACAATGACTCCTTAAAAAAAAAATCCTCCCTGGCAATGTAAGAAAACTACTGAGTTGGAGGCAGCAGATTTACAGCTCACTGAAAATAACCAGATACAAGAGGTTTCAACTTGTTGGAACTCTTATTATATGCTTGAGTGACTCCTGAAACAAAAGAAGACTGTGTGTGATTGTTTAGAAAAGTATGAGATAAACAAAGCATATATTTCCTAACATCTCCTGACTGTAATCTGATAGTGGTATTATATTGTTCTTTGTTCATTTTAGGGTCACGTGACAACTACGATTTTAGTAGTTCTTAAGTTCAGCACATAAATAAATGATGTTAAGACTCCACTTTAACTCACGCCCCTCAATTTTTCATACGTACTTGCTGCTTTTCTTCAGGAGAGGAAAATGCACGTTGCCCTTCTCTTGGAATCATTCCATGCCTTTTATATGCTTTTTCTTTCTCTTTTGAAAGATCCCCCCCTCACGCTGCATAAATAGAAATGTCCCTGGGATTCATTTGATTTCATGGATGGCAGAGTACTCATTTCAAATAACTTTGGGAGAACTAGATAAAACAGCCAGACTCAACTGCATTACCTGATTTAGTGCCAAAGACTATGAGGAGACTAGACTGTAAGAAATTGGGGTAGGAAACACGAGTTCTATTACTCTCCGAGTTCTGTGCTTTGGATCTAGCGGAGGCCAGAGTAGTCAAATGTTATCACCATCTGATTGACTGCTCTCCATTGCAAGGGAAATCGGTGCACTGCCCTGTTTAGCTGGTACCAAGGAAAATACCCTTACCTAGGAGCAAAATGTCAGTTCCTAAGCAGTGTGCAGAGAGCCATCTGGAAAAGGTGACTACTGTCTTCCTCCAGCCGCTGCTTTATCAGGGTGAGGGCTTATTGAAGAAGTGGTTGAAGAAACACCTCTGTTTATCAGGGTGTATCTCTTCCTGGGAGAAAAAGAGGCCATCCATTTCCAGAGCTGTCAATCTAGTAACCCCAGCCACGACTAAAAGCCATTTCAATTTATTTCTTCAGTTCCTTTACACTTTGCCGAGTGTTTATTGTAAAGATGTATTAACCAGTAAGATACCTGTAAGACAAATAGCACTCAACTTTGGGAAGCGATAGCAACTTTTGCAAAGGCACCAATGGTGTTTTAAATAGGAGACAAAGTCGCAGTTTTTAGCCTCAGTGTTTCTGTAGTCTAGGCATTCTGTTTTCTTTCTTTCAGGGTACAGCTTTCATCTCCTCTTTACTCTTGTTTATCACCTTTCCCTTTACGCATTACTCCGTATCCATGTCTCATTTACTTCTAATTTTTACTTCTATTTGGTATCTACTCCCCCAAATTTTCCCACCTATGAGGAAGAAACAGATATTCATATAATATAATGGGTCTGTCTGCCTGTGTGTGTGAAAGTTCATAGCAAGACAGGCTAGTATTCCCAGAGCAGAAATGGGACCTTTATTAGAGTAGCTGAGATTAACCAATTCCCTGGGCACCCAGTTGTTAACATGGAATCCAAGGGATACTGTGAAGCGTCAGATTCTCTTGACAGACAACTTTAACAGAAGGCAGAGAGAAAAATATTTAGTTCCGCTTCTTCTGTTAACACAAAAATCATTCATGTTAGGTTTAGATTGGTGGTTCCCAACCTTCCTAATGTTCTGACCCCAACCATACAATTATTTTCATAGTTACTTCAAAACAGTAAGTTACTTCATAACTCTATGAATCATAATGTAAATATCTGTGTTTTCTGATGGCCTTAGGTGACCCTGTGAAAGGGTCATTTGACCTCTCTAAGGGTTGTGGCCCACAGGTTGAGAACTGCTGGTTTAGCTGGACCCTTGGTAGTATTCTAGGCAGAGGCTGTATTACACAGCTTGACTGAGTTATGGCTATGGCCTAGGCATTTGCTAACTGGGAAATTCAGGAATGAGAATCACGTGGGGGAAATATGTCTATTCTTTAAGAACTATGTAGACCTTGAAAAATGGCATCCTCCCTTGACTTTGTAGACATGATCTCCTACAGCTCACGCTGGATTCAAACTTGCTCTTTAGCCAAGGGTGCCCTTCAACTCCTAATTCTTCTGCCTCTCCCTTTCAAGCACTTAGGTTACAGGCGTTTATCACCCTGTTCAGTTCATGTGGTTTTGGGGCTCTAACCCAGGACCTCGCAGGCCGCTAAGAGAAGATGGTATCACAAGAGCCGTGACCTCAGCTCCCAGAATACTACACATTTAGAAAAAAGAATGTGTGCTTTTCTGTTTGGCAAACGGTTTTGAGCCTGTCACTTAAAAAAGGGCAGGCAGGAACAGGTGACACATTTATCTTGGTTGTTTGCAGTTCAGTGCTGAGCAGTACTTCCACTTTGAGCTCGGACTCGCCACTTCTTTCTTGCTCACGTGTGGATTCTCAGGCTTACCTGAAAATCTGAAGCACTTTCCGAATTATTGGACTATGGTTATATGTAAAGAAGAAGAGTGGGACTGAAATACAGCCACTCTTTAGGCTGTCCTTTTGTTTTTGAGGAATGTCCGGAGTACTTTGGTCTTGTGAGAAATTTCTTCCTAGTGTCACAGAATTTTCATCCTAAGCTGAGAAGAAAATGTTCAGGTATTATGATGCACAGTTATGACCTTCACTTCCCTTCATTCTCTTAGGATTTAGGATTCCACAAATGCCAACCTGGTAGAGATGTGGACTTTTTTTTTCATTGCTCCTTGGATATGACTCAACTCTGAATTTTCACCTTCTGACTTAGGACATCTTTGCTTTACAGATCAGTTGTATCTCCAGCAATCAGTTGTGTCTCCAATAAGTCAGGCGTGTCTCCAGAATGTCAGGTGTGTCTCTAGCATGTCAGGTGTGTCTCCGGCACCTCAGTGTGTCTCTAGCATGTGTTTCCCCAGTGGCTCCATAACTTATAGATCCGGAATTCAAGTCTTACTTTGCCCAACTGTCCAATTCTCTCTCTCCTCTTCATATAAATAGTTATAATGTTTAATGTTTATAACATTCATTAAATAAAATCCATATGCCTTGCATTTTAATTCAATGTTTCACATTATAAAAATAACATGAGTTCCCAAAGGCCACATGTTATCCTGTTAAATATCTATTAGATGCTCTATGAAAAAAAATGAATAAACTGGATACTTATTTATAAACAAACATCCAACTGCTTCTAGCTGTCAAAGTGCCCTTCTACATTTCTCCTGATTTTCTTTCCTTTCATCCCCTCTCCTTCTTTATTTCAGTCCATGATATTAATTTTTCAATTCATGATATTAATTTTTGACCTACTGTTGCAATAGGAATAAGAATTCAAAGCACATGGGAAGAAAATATTCAACATCTTTTATTCATTAATGCAATGTTTTCTGCTCTTGCTTTCAAAAGCTTCACTAAGTAAATGTAAAGCCTACCCAAGAAACAATGAAAAACAAAACCAGAAATTAAACAGAAATACTTCAAAGATTTTATAAATGAGCCTGCCATGATTTTGAATTTCAGAAAAATTCTAGTTTTGTTTGGTGGTACTGAGGTAAGGAAGGAGAATATGAAAGCTTTTGAGATGTTGCTTGGTCTAGAAAGGGAGAATTTTAGCTTTTCAGTTAATTATTTTTTACTTATGTGTACATGTGTGTGCCTTCTTATCTGCATGTGCACCACATGTATACAGACCATGTGGAGGCCAGAAGATAGTGTCTCATGCCCTGGACCTGGAGTTACAGGTGGCTGTGCATCTCTGTTTGTGGGTTCTGGCAACTGAACCTGATCTTGCAGTTTCAAAGAAAGGACCAATCATTTTATTACTTATCTTGAAAGGTAATCTTATAAGGAATCTTAAAGGATTCACAACATAAACTTTTATACATGAGAAACAATCAATGAACTCTACTTTAAATCTTTAGGGTGCATACCCAGTCATCAATAGTTTTTTATATCAGGAGATTGAGGGTAGAAATGGGTATAAGGAATTAATCATCACCTTTGGTCATCAACCAATCCTAGCAGGAAACATACATGAGCTAATGATAATTGGGCTGCTTTGTTCTTGTTCTCTTAACGAGCTTCTCATTCAACGATGTGCCTTTCTAAAACTTTAGATTATCTTCTTGAGTTTTTCCCCCTCAAAGCTATTTTACAAAATCATCTTAGTCTAACTGAAGTTATTTTCAATGCTTTGATTCAAATATGATGCACCCTGAAACCTGTGAACACATTTCCCAATATTAAGATTAAAAGAATTTAAACTATCTGGGCTACTGGGACTCAATTGTTTTTCTCTTTCTCTTTCTTTCTTTGCTTTATTTTTTGTTGTTGTTGTTGTTGTTTTTTTGAGACAGGATTTTTCTATGTAGCTTTGGAGCCTGTTCTGGAACTTGTTCTGTAGGACAGGCTGGCCTTGAACTCACAGAAATCCACCTGTCTCTGCCTTCTGAGTGCTGGGATTAAAGATGTGCGGCACCACTGCCCAGCTCAATTGTTTTTCTTAATCTTTAACCTAAGACAGAATCTATATGGTTTCTCCATAGGAATTCATGTATTTTAACTGTGTGACACTTCTTTGTTTTATTTTTTATCAACAAAACTCTATTTAAACTAACATTATTATTATCAGTTAGACAGTACAGCTTAGGAAGAAAGCATCTTCACAATAGTCCACAGGTAAAAATGCCCACTAGAGGAGGAAGTTTCCATGAGATAAACACACTATATTACAGGCAGTGGGAATCTCCCCACATCCTTTTACACCATGCCAGATACCAGAGAAAGATGGCAGGGACAAACATGTAAAGGCACAGCAAAAGCAAAAGACATTTTGGGGTCTGTGATCCTGGGGCCTTTCCTATACAAGATTCACCTATGAGATTTGTTTCCTGGTGTGCTGACACTTTGAACTTCAGTTGCCACCTGCTGCTTCTCTGGCAGGGCCACCGGTAGATGCCAAATATAGAATAGCTTTTAGTCTTACATGTTTAACTAATATTATGCCTGCCTTAGCAGAGGGAACACCTGAAAAAAATTTGCTAACGTTTGACAGAACTAGAATGAACAAACCAGAGATTAAAGTATTTCCCAAGAGTTTAGTAACAGCTAAACACTGGGAAGCACAATTTAAAGTTCTACTTTCTCGTTTAGTGACTCAACCAGGCCACGTCTGTTTAGAGCAGGGTGGTTGTTAAAGAAGAAGCCCTCTGTTTCCTGCCCCACAGAGCTGTAGTGTGCTGTGTGTGTGCTCTGTAGACCTGTCAGTGACATCTCTGAATCTCCTGTTCATGAACAGCTGTAGATTCACAAGATCATCCTCAATGAATATGCATGGGCCCCACAATCTGCTGGGGTTATGGGATGACATGAATTAAGCATGATACAAACTTCAGAGAAATCGAATCACGGTTCCAGCATGTCAGTGGAAGCACTATGCCAGCATTTGCCCATCTCCCGAGTTTGCAGTTAATGTGATAATGCCTGGCACTCCTAGTCAGAGGGATTCTTTTGGGATCCCTTCTCTGAAAGCTAGATTAGTCTTCAAGAACTTTATTGCTTCTCTGGATCTGGAAGCTTCAGTTACCAGCCAAAGCTCTTGGTTTGGTCACATTTATCTGTTTGGAGCTCTGTATGTATTTGTTTGAGGTTTTAATTGGCTATGTGCAAAGTTTCTAAGGGGTTGGTTCTGAGAAGTCCTGGAGGGTATGGTGAAGGATGCATTGCTTTATGTTTTTGACTTGGTATTTCATTTCTTTGTCTCCATGTTTTTCGATGATGTAAATGGTTTTTTAACTGTTTGGAGTTCAGAGCCTCCTTCTACAAACTGCCAGAATCTGTGGCTATTGTTTGTAGAAAATTGCATGTATCTACACTTTCAAATGGTTCATGTAGTATCTAATAGACTCCCAGAAGTCCAAGGATGCCTGGTTAAGCATCTCAGGACTAAATGAGCTTGTGGTTCTCTTCAGTTCAAATAGCCCATTGTTCCACGTTTCCTGTAATGATTTGGGTAGTTGTTATGATGCAACTAAAAATGAAATGTGAACTATTTATGTAGATTTTAGCTTTTGTGTAGCTACAAATAACAAAATATCATCTGAGTCTCTCTCTCCCTTTCTTTTTTTTCTTTCTTTCCTTTCTTATATCCCATTTGAACCCTATCTGCTCTTTAGAATCACACGGGGAGCTTTCAAACCTCTCAATACCTGGCCACACCCCACATCGCTTAAATCAGAATGTCCAGAGGTGGGCATCAGCTATCAGTTTATTAAAGCTCCCTGGGATATTCACTGTACAGCCAGGTTGAGAGTCAATGCTCTGCCATGATTAAAACGGTGTCAGAAGTTCCACATAAGAGGAGTATCAGCCATCAGCAGAAGATGAAAGGACTCCCCACTCCCCCTCTGCTTTTAAACGTCTGGCATTGAACAGTGAAAATACTGGTTTGAAAACTCTTGTGTGTAATCATGCCTCCAAATGCGCTGTACTCTTGGGTACGCCGGACAAGTGTGACCAATACAAAATTGCCTTCCTAGTACTGTGGCGATGTGGGAAAAACTATATTAGGACGTGGCCTGTTCTGCCTCAAAGCACACACCAGGCAAGTTTTGTTTGGGGCATAAGAACAATTAGCATTGTCATATTCCAAACTGTGTGCAAATTGTTTTATTATAAACTCACTGTTGGTTTCTCTTTAGCTGGGAAATCATTCACTCTAAATTCATCTACTCTCTCTGCACGGCATTGATGTTCGCTGGCAATTCTAGGCTTGTTTCACTTAGAAGAAAAAGATTCTATGAAAAACAGGCCATGTTCTCGTCTGGCTGATTAATAATCCAGAGAGGTCTCTGGAAGCTTCTTGTTTAACTCTTCCCAACCTTTTCCTAATTTTGACTTCTCATTGAACTCAGAAATCCAAACAACAGTTTTCCTGAAGCTGAGCAATGGAAACTTTCTTCCAAAGAAGAAGGCTCGCCGCCAGAGCTCAGGATGAGCAGTGCGTTGCGGAATGATGAGGTGTTTGTTTTCTAGATTTCTGCAAGTCAGTTTGGGATACTTCATCAGCCGAGCTTTTATCTCTGCGCTAGGCAACCACTGCATGTTTTCAATTTGGGAAAAAATGTCTCTCCTTGCCTTCCGTGGCATCTGTGCCGTATTCAAACCACTCTGCAATTTCATGCAGACAAAGGCTTTCCAAGTCACAAGGTCTGTTTGAGTAATAGGAGTCCATTAAGATTGAATGGAGGCAACGTGTATTACAGCGATTTCTCCCTTTGTGGCCTTTGCAATTTCCCTACCAAGCTTTGGTGCTTGAAGATGACATTTTCAAAATTGGATTTAACTACCAGAAAACTTATGACACAGAATTGCCAGCAACCAGTTGGTAGCCCGGGAGGACCTCAATTAGTCATGGCTGTCTGTTTACCATTTCTTTTTGGAGGAAGGATAACTTTGATAGAATGCTTGATTTATAGATCAGTTTTTTTTTAAATAAGTGTTCTTCAAATTCAGCGCCGAGGAAGAAAGTCAAATATGAATCCTTAGAGGCATCAGGTGGCACAATCTGTGTAAATTTGAAACTACCAGAGGGCTCCAGCTTTCCATAGTGACTGTGGCTACTCCAGGTATTTCCAGGGAGGAAAGGACACCCATTAGTAATGATGGGACACACGGAGGCACGGAGGATACACATGCTTCAGACACAATATTTTCACTCCACACAGTGATGGTGTACATATGTATGTGCAGTTACCTATGTTTGCTATGTCTGAAAACTTGCTAAAATTTGTATTGTCGAATCTCGGTGGAAGTTAGAAGTAACTAAGCAAAGCCAAAGGCCCCATTTTAACCTTAACTGTCATTCCCCAGGAAACGAAGCACCGACTTTTATGTGGGCTTTGTTACTACACAGCATGCAATCAATGCTCAATAATGACATGGGATATAACAGAGTATCTGCAGTGCGTATTTGAACAAACAAGTCAAATTTGGAATAAATAGTATGTGCTGTCTTAAACTTATTTTTCTTTCTATGAAATAGACAGCAAACTTTTCAACCATTAAATGATTCAGTTATTGTTTCATTTGTGTGGCACTGGGCCTCGGACTCAGGGCTTTGCCTAGGTTAGACCAGTGTTCCACCACTGCTCTGCACACTCTAAGACTGCTTTTAATGTTTGTTAGTGTAACCATGGTAACACCCTTGATTTTTTTTTTTTTTTTACCTTAGGTGCTAACTTTCCATTCCGTGATGGATCAATAAAGTCTACATGATTCCCTAACAAATCATCAGTGGGCATAGGCAATCTTGCACGTAGGTACCATTTGTCATGTTCCTTTATGTGGAGGTTGGGCTGTTTCTCCTGAGTGTCTCAGAATTTGACTGCACTTACAGTAGGTTGTTGAAATAGTAGGTGAGCTAAAAGATGTTATTAGAGTGTGTCCTTATCCAGTGCGGTGTGTGTTCCCATAAGAAGAGGAAATTTGGGTACCGTCAAGTACAGAGAGAAGATTAAGTGAAGAAGAGATGCTAAACATGGCCATGTATAAATTAAGGAGATGGGCTCAGAAGACGACAACTAGTAATAGGTTGACCACAGACTTGTAGTCTACAGAAGTGAAAAAACAGATTTCTGTCGCTTTCCTGCTAATTTTGTTACAGGTACTCTAACAAATGGTTACTCCTTCTTTCCCTCCGGTTACCTCTGTATTTTAATGTGACTGACACAGGAAGCTTAAAATATGCTCTAAGTTTCAGACATGGTATTTTTTAACTACAAGTGATGATAGTGTACATATGTGTGTGCTATTATCTTGTACATGTGTTACATTTGAAAACATAGATCATTAACAGATCTATTTTTTTACCCAAACCTCCTCTTTCTCTGTTATTAACTCCTGCATATTTCCTAGTTTTGTTGACAGATTAAGCAGGGAATCTTTCTGGAAGTCCCTATCAATCAGAAGAACTTACTTATCATGTTCATATCTAAGCACTTGAGGAAGACATTCTATCTATGGCATCTGTATCTTTTAAAATGGAATTCGATGAGAAAATACCAATGGCTCTGGATCCATTTAAAGTATGCATATACATAGATTGTACGTTTGTTCCTCTCTCACAATTTGCCTTTCTTCGCTCTCCACTGCAATGTAGAAACACAAGACACTAAAACAGAGAAATGACTAAAACTGTGCTTGGCTTAGGATAACGCTGCACACTGAGACCCAAGTTCAGGGCAAAGGAAATCAATACTTTGATTAGTCAGCTATGAAAACTATAAGCTGCAGAGGGGTCCTTGCTGTCCTCCAGCTCTCCCTTCAGCTCGTAGCCTGGGTCAAACAGGCTATTGGCTAGAAAGCTTAGGATTTGGGGCAGGAAAACTTCCAATCATTAAGTCAAGTCTTTTAAAATCCAAATTCTGTGGGCTGCAGAAATGGCTCAGTGGTTAAGAGCACTTGCTGCTCTTCCAGAGGTACTCAGTTCAACTCCCAGCACCGACATGGTGGCTCACAACCATGTATAATGGGTTCAGATGCCTTCTTCTGTCATGCAGGCATACCTGCAACTAGAACACTCATATAAATAAATAAATAAATAAATAAATAAATAAATAAATAAATAAATAAAGCTTAAAAATCAAAATTCTACTTTGGAACCTCTGGGAATAATGTGCTGAAAGTGACTTTGGTTAGGGTCACCTTTAACTTGAGAATTAAGAAAAGTAGCAAATGAAGCAATCTTTTCCTTCAGATGATATTATGGGTTACCTCAGGCCATTCCATAATTAACAATTAAAAGCAGTAGCTCTCTGAGGATTTGGACATTAGCCATGGATCCTGTATGTTCTGGAACTTTTTATTTCAGTAAGTTCAATGTCTTGTGAGGGCAATACACAACAAGGCCTGCACAGTCAAGCTTACTGAGAAATCATATAGTAATATGAACCATCATGATGAGATTAGTCATTTTGCAAGTCTGCAACTTGTCATGTCTCTGTAGGAAAAAATGTACATGCAGAAACATATTGGCTTGCTGTTAATCATAAATATATTAATAGTACTTCTGATTTCATAAGCATTAATTTTTCCTTTCATTATATAGTATAAAATATATAATATGAAATGAAAGGATTTTTGTCATGCTTTGGGGTCACCATTATATGCATTAACCGTCTCTTTATTATATGCAGTGTTAAATCAAAAAATATACATATAAAAATAATGTATGGCCAGGCGGTGGTGGCGCATGCCTTTAATCCCAGCACTCGGGAGGCAGAGGCAGGCGGATCTCTGTGAGTTCGAGACCAGCCTGGTCTACAAGAGCTAGTTCCAGGACAGGCTCCAAAACCACAGAGAAACCCTGTCTCGAAAAACAAAAAAAAAAAACAAAAACAAAAAAATAATGTATGTAATGATGACCCTGAAGCATGACAAAAGTATTTTTCAAACTTACAAAGATGATAAATTGTTTTTTTCTTAACCCAAATTTATTTTTTTTGTAGTTTTCTGGAAAATAGTATGTGTATAATATGACATATGCATTTATTTTGAAGAATGAAACTGTGGAGGCTTTTGAAGCACTTTGGTTAAAATTATATAACTCTTGTGTCTTAGTTAAGGTTTCTGTTGCTGTGAAGAGACATCATGACCATGAGAACTCCTATAAGGAAAACATTGAATTGAGGGGCTTGCTTACAGTTTTAGAGGTTCAGTCCATTCTCTTCAAGGCAGGGAGCATGTGGCGCTGGGAGGAGTAACTGAGAGTCCTACATCTTGCAGCCAACAGGAAATCAACTGGGACACTGGGTAGTATCCTGAGCATAGAAACCTCAAAGCCTACCCCCATAGTGACACACTTCCTCTAACAAGGCCACACCAACTCTAACAAAGCCACACCCCTAATAGTGCCATTCCGATGAGATTACAAGACCAATTACATTCAAACTACTACATTCTGTAACCTATAACTTCACTTACTCTTCATTTCTGAAAAGGGATGTAAGCGTAGGACATTGTGAGATCTAAGTAAGACTGTGTTTGTTACAGAGAAGTGCTTTAGAACATTGATTCTTATGTCTCTAGTCCAGTGGTTCTCAACCTGTAGGTCACAACCCTTGAGGCGGGGTGCAACCTAAGACCATTGGAAATATGAGATATTTACATTATGATTCATAATGGCAGCAAAATAGTTATGAAGTAACAATGACGGTAATTTTATGTTCGGGGGTCACCAAAGCATAAGGAACTATATTAAAGGGTCACAGCAGTAGAAAGGTTGAGAACTACTGTTCTTCTAGTTCAATATATTAATCAAGATGCCTTATTTCATGATCACACTGGATAAAGGAGTTATTATGCGTGTAAGTAGACCAGGGGGCATCCTCTGTAGTAACAGAAGATGGGGTACGGCTGCCTTTTAGCACAGGGTTGTTTTCTGGGTACTAGCTGCTTTGGCTTTCATTTGCAGCCTTATTTTTTATGATAATGAATTTTTATTTAAATTTGGTGAATTTCCTTTGAGCTCCTTTTAAGTCATCTGAACACAGGAAACACTTTTTCATGCTTTTAGAGGTTTTCTGATTGACTTTGTTCTCCAAAAAGGGCTGATTCTAATATTCTAAGTGATAAAAAGTCCCTTTGACATGATTGAAGCAATTTAATTAGTAATCCGGAAATTATAAAGGATTGGAAATCACACCCTCCATGCTTTTAATAAAACAGAGTAGTGAAACTTCTGATAGGTGTACACCATGTGTTTAAAAACTCTGTACCACACACATGGAGAGAAAGGGTCCCCTTTGCAAGGGAACTGCACAGTTCACAAGGGTGCGCCCCTATTCTTTATGACAGCATTCAAAATCTACATGCAATACATGTAAAATAATTAAAAGCACACATGGAAAGCCAACACACTTAATGGTCGGTAGCACAGCAAAGGATAGACTACATCATGAATTAGCTGAACTCGGTATCTTAATGCTCCAGTAAGAAATGTACAAGGAATTATTTAATGTTGTGGCTAATGGGGCTTTTAGTGTCTCGCTGTCTGTCTCGTGATGAGGATCATGTGCGAATTATCTCTAACCAGTTTGCCATAGAAGTATTCTCCTCCAGTATGTCATTACTAAACAGAGGACATTGATACATAACTGCTAGGCATAAACATAATAACATGTTCAACAGTAAAACTATCTACAGTATATAAATACTGATGCTATACTCAAAAGCGCCATCATTTTTTTTTTTTACTGCCTTGGTAATGGAGTGTTCCAGGGAGATGTGTATATAGATGATTAGTGATTGGTGGCTCCCCCCACCTGCCCTACTATCCTCAAATATTTAAGAGCAGCCTGCATTTATAGGAATCAGAGAACCTCCAATCCTTGTTTAAGAAGTAAATCTTTGTGTTAAACTCTCATTGTTTAATCCTAAATCACAGGGGGTGAAAAATACCAACCGTGGAGGATCAGGAAGCATACTACTATTACTAGTAACCAATTAAAATATTTTCATAAGAATTATGTTCTACTCTTGTGGGTACCTTACAAAAACAGGACCAAATGAGTAATCTGCATCGTTTCCAATGCCATTTTAATGACTGTATTAGTTCCTTTTCTGTTTCTGTGGTAAAACACCATGACCAAGGCAACGTATAGAAGAAAGTGTTTGGGGCTTATGATTTCAGAGGTGTTAAGAATCCACCATGGCAGGAAATCAGGGCAGCATGTAGCAGGCATGACAGCATGAACAGGAGTCTGGGAGTGCACATTGCACCATGGACAGAAAGCAGAGAAAACAAACTGGAAATGGGTCTGGAGTTTTAAGCTTCTGAGTGCTGCCAACTGGGAACCAAGTGCTCAGACACATGCATCTGTGGGGAATGTTTCTCATTCAAACCACCACAGTGACACCTTAAGAATAGTTTTTATTTTGTATGGATAGGTGTTTTGCATGCATATGTATGCACCATGTGTTTTGCCTGGTGTCCAAGGAAGTCAGAAGTAGGCCTTGGATCCCCTGAAGCTACCAATGATTGCGAGCTGCCATGTGGGTCGTCTGGAAGAGCAGTCAGTGCTCTTAGTTACTGAGCCATCTATCTAGCCCCTCGCAGTGATACCCTAATTCACAATGATGATGAACTATAGTTGATAATAAAACGTTTGAAGTGTAAGCAGAGTCAACAACTGAGTCATTTTAAGAGATACTTGGAAAGTTGATTTGTTTTCATCGAGGAAATATTCATTTAGAGAGCCCTAAATTTCACCAGAAGAAATTAGGCATGCACACAGGCACTTGGAAGGAAGCTTAATTGAAAAATAAGTCTTGATTTCTGTCTCATCCACAACGATTTTTTTTTTTTTATTTTTGTCCCAGTGAACCAACAAATGCAAGTGGTGAATGGCTGGGCTAACCTGAGAACGGAGCAAGACGTCAAACTTACAATGTGACTCCCTAGCCGCTGGCCTGGGGTATGTCAGCCTTTATGAGCTGCTATGTAAGGTGGTTTACTTCCATTGTAGATGAGTAGAGCTGATACAAACTTTTGTCATTTGAAAGCTTGTCTTTGGGCTCCATCTAAGCAAGAACATTGCTTTGACTTTTTTTTTTGTTTGTTTGTTTTTGCTCAGAGATACCTACCTCATTCTCTGGCAAATATCTTGTCATATGTATGGAAATATTGAGTCTGTGTAGATTAGAAGGTAGCCATCGGACTGTTACTAATATTTTAGGTTTTAGTTTGATAATTTCCATGTCAGTTCCACCCCACACACCTATTCCAAATCCTTTGAATATTCTTTTTAAAGCACTGGAGAGTCGGTGCACGTGTGATGCATACACATGTGTGCATGTAGATGTGGAGACGAGAAGTCATGTCAGGTGTCATAGGGCTCTCCACCTGTTGTCTGAGACCGAGTGTCACTGAACCTGGAGCTTGCTGCCGTGCCATATTTTCCACGAATACTGGATATTCTAACTCATGTTCAAGTACTTTCTCTATTGAGCCTTCTCACCAGCCCTTCTATATTCTTTCTTTAAAAAGATTTAGTATTTATTACTTATATGTTTGCAAAGTACACATGGCATGCATGTGGACACCTTGCAAGAGTGGGTTCTCTCTTTCCACCATGTGGCTTCTGGGCATCAAACTCAACGGGTCAGTCTTACTGACACGCTTGTTTACCCACGGAGCCATCTTAATGACCACCCTGAATATTCTTTAGAGCTAATTAAGTTGCCTAATTGTAGTAAAATAAGATGTAACCTTTTCCAGATTTCAAAAAAAAATATCAAAGTGATCTTTTGAAAGTGGAATGAATAATGCGGACATCTGTCAAGCCCATAGGTGTAAGGCCACTAGCGAAAGCACCCTGAGTCACTACATACCTTTTGGAAACTCACTTTGAGACTCAAGGGTTACAAGTTAGTGCGTATCCTTATTGAGTTTTGCTACAGGAACTAAATTGCCTTTAACACAATGCTCACTTCCATTAATAAAGATGTGGGTTCACACATATGGTTTGCCTAGAGCTGGGTGTTTCATTACTTCCTTCTTTAAATTAAAAAAAAAAATTTTTTTTTGCAATGAGCCCTAATTTGCTCCAGCTGCTGTAAATTGGCTTCCAGTAATTTTCACATCTTCTTCAATGCACGCTGACATCTGTAAGTACAAGGGCTTGTATTAAATCTTCAGTTATGCTTGTGGGAGCTCATGGTTGGTGAGGACTAAACTTTGTCTCTCAAACAGTGGATAGAATGCTAGGTGTGGCGTCTGCTGGTCTTATGCCCCCGAACCAGGAAGACTTGAGTGAGAATAAATATATCCAGTTGGTAAGAAATTTGTTTCAAACTCCATGCTCTGCTTTAATGTACTGCAGTGCAGCTATGAGCCACGTGACGGCTCATGAAATGTCGTTATGTTGTTTCCTAGGAGCAAGAGGGTGCTAAATGACAAGTTGGAAGGTGAAGAGAGTTGCCTCCTCATGGGAAACGGGCAGGACTGGCAGGGTTGCTGGGCTGCGAGGTAATGCTTCCATGGGCACCCTCCTACTTTAGTGCGCCATTTCTCGTCCAAAGTGTTTTCTTCTTTGCTTTGAGCTATAATCAGTGAAGATCCACTAAGATTTGTGGAAAATGGGTTTAAATTGCCTCTTTGGCCTGGGTCTTTGCAATTTACCAAAACAGCTTTGATGACCAAGAAAGGCTTCCAAACGGGAAGATAAACCGCATTTCTAGTACTATGGTCTGAACCTCCTCGAGGAACACATGAGTGGAAAGGGAGAAGCTTGCCAGGTGAAATTAGTGTGACTGCAACCTATGCCGTGTGGGCCTTGCTTGGGCAGAGCCGCCTATGAGAAACCAGGGCACACGAGTGTGGGCAACCTGGAGGAGCTTCTTCTGGGAGGCTCTCAGGCAGGCGATCAGGCAAATCATTGCCATTCATAGGAAGCATGGCCATCTTGGCCCAGGGACAATGCCAAGAGCTCCCAGTGAAGTTGGTTGAAGTTGACATCTGGGTAAACATTTTATCTTCACCCCCTGCCCTTCCCTTGCGTTGACATTTTCCCTTTGCAGGAGTCAGACCCTTGAATACCCTATAGACCACACTCCAGCAGGGATGTCTACCTCTCTCCTAGGAAGTCAAACTTCCACAGACACGAACCTAGTCCGCTCTCCACTTGTGTGGATAGTGTGGATCATGCCCACGCTTTCTTTAAGTGCAGCCCCTCAGCTGTTGACAGTAATTTTATGCTCTTAACCAATAGCTTAGGAAAAGTCCATCAGTGAAAATGATAGGATTTAGTTAAGTTTATTTAGTCTCATGTCAAAAGCTATGTCAGGAGTAGCCATCGTTTCCTTTTTACTTTTTTTAAAAAAAATACCATAGACCACACTTTATTCATATTTTCTTAGCTTTCACCCAGTGCTCTTTTGTTGCATTTTTCTGTCCAGGACACCCATTTTGCCTTTGGCTATTATGTCTCCCTGAACCCTACTTGACTGGGCTCGTTCCATAACCTCTCATGACCTCTAAGTGCCTAATAAAAAATGATCATGATAGTTTTGATGAAGTCTTAGAAATTCTGTAGAATATCCCTCACTTGGCATTTGTTTGATGTTTTTTTCCTCTCCAGAATGATACTAGACTTCAGGGAAAGTAGACTTCAGGATTGGAGCCCCTTTCCTGACACATCAAATTCCAGAGGACTCTGTAAGATGCCTTGTTAGATGCCACATGGCTGTGGCAGTCTTGGTGACTAGGCTAATTGTGGGTGGCCAGAGTTCTCCCTTTTAAATTCTTTCTCTCATTTCCTTGATTGCACTCTTTAGAAGACAGTCTGTGCAGAGCCCACACTCATGGGGGATGTTTGCTTCATCTGCTGGTAGTCAGAACTATGTATAACAAACTATTTGAAACTGTTCTTGTTAGGAAATTTGTCTCCTTTCTCTCTTGTTTGTTTATTTGTCATTTATTTATTTTGCATATAAACCAGTTTCCCCTTCCTACTCTCCTCCAATTCCTTTCCCGACCTTGTCTCTCCCCCTCTCCAATCTACTCCTCCTCCATCTCCATACAGAAGGGAAAAGGCCTCCCACGGGAGTCAACAAAACACAGCATATCAAGTTGAGGCAGGACCAAGCTCCTTCTCCTTGCATCAAGGCTGGGCAAGGCATCCCACCATAGGGAATAGGTTCCAAAGAGTTATCTCATGTGTGAACAATAGGTCCTGGTTCCATTGCTAGGGACCCTACAAAAGACCAAACTATACAAATGTCATCCACATGCAGAAGGCCTAGGTCAGGCTCATGTTGACTCCCTAGCCGTTGGTCCAGAACATGTGAGCTCCCATGAGCCCAGGTCGGCTGTCTCTGTGGGTTTCACCATCATGTTCTTGATGCCCCCTTGCTCTTGTAATCCCTAGTTCTTCTCTTCAGCTGAACAACTGGAGCTCAGCCCAGTGCTTAGCTGTGGATTTCTGCATCTGCTTCCATCAGTTACTGGGTAAAAAGGTTCTTTGATAACAACTAGGGTAGTTACCAATCTGATTACAGGAAAATACCAGTTCAGGCACCTTCTCTACTATTGCTAGGAGTCTTAGCTGGGGTCATCTTTGTGGGTTCCTGGAAGTTTCCCAGGCATCAGATTTCTTTCTAACCCCAAGGAACACTCTCTCACTGCTGGTGGGAATACAAACTTGTACAGCCACTTTGGAATTCAGTATGGCAGTTTCTCAGAAAATTTGGAATCAATCTACCTCAAGACCAAGTGATACCATTTTTGGGCATATACCCAAAGGGTGCTCAATCATACCACAAGGACATTTGCTCAATTATGTTCATAGCAGCATGATTCGTAATAGCCAGAACCTGGAAACAACCTAGAAGCCCCTCAACTGATGAATAGATAAAGAAAAGGTGGTACATCTACACAATGGAGTGTTATTCAGAAGAAAAAAAAAACCCAATGACATCATAGAAATTTACAGGCAAATGGATGGAACTAGAAAAAAATCATTCTGAGTGAGGTAACCCAAACCCAGAAAGGCAAACATGCTATGTACTCAGTCACAAGTGGATATTGGCTGCAAAGCAAAGGATAACCAGGCTATAAGATGATTGAGTTGGGAGTGGAATCGAGAGGGAGAGTAATGAAAGAGATATTATTTATTTATTTTTACCTCTCAGGGTATGCCCAATGATACTCAATTAATATTTTGGATTTTGACCCCAAACTAATTTATTTTGTTCATATCCTTTCTCCCCTCTCCTCCCCTTCTTTGCCTTCCCTTCCCTCCCCTCTTCTCTTACTTTCCTTCCTCTCTCCTTTCTTTCTTCCCTCCCTCTTTTCCATCCTTAACTTATTTTTCTTCTTTTTAAAGTTTCTGATTTTTAAGATATTTAAGTGGAAGTGAGATGATATTTTTAAATTTATTGGTTTTACTTTATGTGTATAAGTGTCTTGCCTATATGTATGTATGTGTACCATCTGTGCGCTTGCAGAGGTCAGAAGTGGTCATCAGACCTACCACATGGGTGTTGGGAGTTGATGGTGTCAGAGTCCCACTGGAGTTACAGTGTTTGTGAGCCACCATATGAATTGGTAATTGAACCCAGGTCCTTTGCAAGAGCGCAAGTGTTCTTAACCTTTGAGCCATCCTCCAGACCTGATTTATTATTTTTTTCTGTGACTTGTGGATCCCAAAGAACCCAGTGAGGGAATTTAGTGAATGCTTCCAAGTTTTTATCTCTGGACAAGTAGCATTCTTAACTTTAAAAAGAAATTGACTTCTGTTAATTAGAATTAAAGCATGCCTGTATTTTCTCTCTCCTATAGCCTCAGGGTTTTATCTATTTG
Source organism: Alexandromys fortis (assembly GCF_014885135.2). Lineage (NCBI taxonomy): Eukaryota > Metazoa > Chordata > Mammalia > Rodentia > Cricetidae > Alexandromys > Alexandromys fortis. Next base: position 1,062,710 of record NW_026067995.1, read on the forward strand.
ATTTGAATTATATTTGAAAGTAGTTTTATTGGTATGCAGATATTTTTATTGTTTGGAAGAGTTAAGTAGCTTAGTCCTAGATAAATATTAGGGCAATGATTATGAAGAAGTGTGATGGAGCCAATTATCACCCGGGGGTGGTTTAAAGTTAAATGTTAAGAGGGATGCTGATGAATCTGGTCATGTGTGGGTCAATTAGCACACTAGTTGCTCTTTCCGAAAGTGTTCTGTGAACACTTAATGTAGACCATAGTGATGTGACACTAAGACACAGTTTATATGTTGATGCATTTTTGTATTTATAATATGCAGAGCACACACACACACACACACACACACACACACACACACATCCATTCAGCCATTTGTGGAGTCCAGAAGAAAGCCTTGGATTTCCTGAACAATTGTGAGCCACTTTCATGTGTACTGGGAACCAATCTGGTCCTCCAAAAACATGGCAGGCAGTCTTAACTGCTGAACCATCTCTCCAGCACTGACCTTGAACTTCTGATCCTCCTGCCTCTGCTTTTCAAGAGATAGGATTATTGTCAGGCCATTATGTCTGATTTATGAAATGCCAGAGATAAAGCCTAGAATCTTGTATATGCTAAGGAAAGCACTCTAACTGAGCTGCTTCCCCAGCCCGCAGTATCAATTTTTATTGTGTTTCTACAGTTTCTGTTCTAGTGTCTATTACAGTGTTTTAGTCATGTTTTGGCTGAAAGACATCTTCACGGATGTGTTAAAGTCAGCACAATGTCTGCTTCTAAGAGGTGAGAATGCAAACCTCAGCTCAGGAATGTCAGAGAAACACAGTTCTCTGGCATTCTTTGGCAGTGTTCATAGTTCTGAGTAGATAACTTCTTTTCACTTCATATTTATTAGATTAGTTACAGGATTCTAGTTCCCGAAACATCAGCTCTAAGGATAATAACCATAGTGATAATGGTGACATTTATATTTTTCTGAGTGTTTAAGACGTGGCAGGTACTGCTGAGGTACTTTGCAAATAAAATCTCCAATGGTCACTGTAAAATTGGTGTCATTGTTACTCCCATCTCACATATGAAACCAGGCGCAATGGCCTTATTTCTTGCATTTAAACACACGAGTTTTATTACAACTTGCTGCTACTGTGTATTCCCTTTGCTTTGAATTTTCATCCCCATCCTAGGCTCTGCATAAGCAGCCCTGCTCTGTTCCATGGTGACCAGCATCTGCCCTTTGAGGTCTTTCACCACAGACATGTGTTAGCCATCCAAAGTCTCATTCTATTTAGGATTTGTAACTTTAACATTATCTGAAATTACTCTGTTTCCTCACCTGGTTATCCCCCATAAGTATTAACCTTCAGGGTACAGGGACCTTAATGCAGTCTCATTATTTTATCCACAGGGCAGAGTAGATGCACAATATGTCATGGTTGACTGAATTAATAGATGATTATGATGGGGCCAGTAAAGGATTGATATGGGATTGGAACCCAGGACTGGTTAGCTTCAAGGTCTTGGGTTCCAATCCCAGATTGGAACGTCTACTCTATTTTGTTTTCTGTATAAGTCTAAAAGTTGATTTCTGAAAAATATAAAATATCCAGTTCTGGAGCAAAACCATAATTGAGTCATTTGATCAAAAACATATTTGAGTTTTGGTAAGCAATTAGAAAGAAATGAAAAATTGATTGAGGCAAAGATTGCAGGAAATATGCCCCTTTTTTTTCTAGAGAAGAATTGAACCAAATTAACAGTAAAAGTAGCCTAATTTTTGCTGCCAATAATACAATAGCAGAGTCTGGGAACAGTTTAAGCAAAGGAGGCCATTTATTTTGACTCCCAGTGTTGGTGGTGTGATTTAGCTTTTGGTGACGGCTTTCTCAATTGGCAGAGTCCCTCTTTTCTTATGAAGTCTCCAGTACTCAATCATGTCTAATTATCTAATCTCTGTCATTTCCCAAAAGCTCCACCTCAAAGCAACATTGGTAGATTAAGTCTCTGCCCTCTTCATATTTCACACTGAGAATTAAATTCTAATGTGAGGATCTGGGGATGTCGTTCAGTGCTATAGTGGTTGTCTAGAATATGCACCTCCTGAATTCAATCTTCAGCCCTACAAGAACTAGCTAACTAAATATAGACATAAAATCTATGGTGTGAGTTTTACAGGGAATAATCCATAGAAAGCCATAGAGTTAATTCATATGTTATTAAATTTTGTTGCATTTTATAAATTATATGTATATATATACATATATATATATATATACATATTTCACAGACTCTGAGCTCTTTAAACAATGATTTCTATTTGCAAGGCCAGGGTGTATTTCTTCAGAGTTTTGTGTAGCTCAGGTTGGCTTCAAATTCTCTCTGTGCCAAAGACAATGGCCTTGAACTCCTGATCCCTTGCCTCTACTTCCCAAAAGAAAATATGAGCCTTCATTAGGCTAAGAGTTACTATAAATATATAAAAAATAAAGGGGAAAATATCTTACATTTTAAAAAAGTGTTGCATTAATTAATTATTCATGTGTGTGTGTACACACACACACACATTCTCATGGAATGTATATGTACACACACATGCTATGATGCTCGTGTGGCAGTCAGAAAAATTGGTTCTAGCTTTCTATCATGTGTGTTCTATGGGTGGAACTCAGATCATGTGGTGTGCAGGCCACCAGGCTCCATAGCAAGTGCCCTTTCCAGCTGAGCCATCTCATAGACTCTATGTTTCTTTGAAACTTTCCACAGTCCAAAATTTTCACCAGTTTGGGTTATTTTCTTCCTAACAGTTAAATGGAATTAATGAGGTTTCTCTGAGTTTCTGCCCTTTCTTTCCCCCCAGCAGATGTGTACAAATGTCTCTTATGGGGAAATGTAAACCAACATGGTGTGAGAAACTAGGGTGTGATTGAGACACTAGAAGGGAACAAAATGTTGAACAGCTGACTACATAACTAAGAAATCAATCACTGCCCAGGATGCTTTATTGGCATAATTGGCAATGATTTACAGAACAATGGCAAGAGGCCAACTGGGCATATGTAATCTTAATGCCATTACAGTACTCTGGTGTGGAGTTTTAGTTAAGACAACATAATCAGACTGCAGAAGAAGGTTTAGGTACTGATTTAAATGAGCTAATCAACAAAAATTTACATATGTATTTCTTTAGTTGGGCAAATTTGTGAAATAGTTTAATGGAATATAGAAACAAAATTGTGCTGAAAACAAGCAACCAGAAAATATTTGTCAAGTGATTGCGCAGTGGGTAGTGTTTTGCATATATCCAATGTGCTATTGCTTTATCAATTGATGTTATAATAGAAAAAGTTGTTTACAGGAAAATAATGTGAAGTGTTGAGTGCCAAGGAAACAGGGATGGGTTCAGAGGCAGAGAGCGTGCAGTTGGGCCTCTGATAGACTTGGTTCATTTAAGAGGGGGTAATGGGAAGGCTTATCTCCTGAGCTGCATCTTGTAACTTTCTTCTTAAATTTATTCAGGAAAGATGGTGTCAGTGATTATTCTGAAACCTAACTAGTGGCTTGTGAGAGATAATTAACAAAACTTCCTGTTTCTTCTCTTGGAACAGATGGATACTTTTGAGATGCAGTGGCACACGGAACTCAGTCTGAGGGCATGCATAGCTGAGTCGCTTCTATTTGTATAATGAGAGGGGCTCCTTGCTTGTGCTCAGAGGGCTGCAGCTTTTCATTCCTACAGCCTTACAACTTGACTGTCTCCGGTGACCTGAGCAGCTTGCGACAGCAGCCAACATTGCCTTTGGGAACAGGCTTTTAAGGACACTGCCCTAATCAGCTTTATTATTTTTCCCCCGTTGTGTTCTCTTTCACTTACCTAACAGAACACATTTAGTCTACCTTATTGCCTCTGCTGTGTGGGTGCTGGCATTTGAAAATTAGACATCTAAGTAGAACTTGGGGAAAGGTCAGATAGGATGCGTGTTTGGGAGAATAGACTCTAAAGTCCGTGAGATACTGCAAAAACAAAAAGGGTGGGAGGAAGAGTGGGGAGGGAGGGAGGGGGGAGGGAGGGACAGAGAGAAAAAGATCATGTACACGAATTTTCTTGTTGACTGACTATTCAAATGAGAACTGCTTTCTGTGACAAATCAAGGTTTTGGCAAATGTGGATAATTATAGCCCAGAGCAGGTATCTTTAAAGAGCCTCCATGTTTCTGATGTAGGCTTTATTCTGAAATGGCCAGTCAACATTATTATAACTCTTAAAATTGCATTGCATACTTATACACTTGATGCTTTTGAGAGGGAATTTGCCACAGAGCTGATAAAGCTTGACCCTCTATTTATTTCTTAGGATTCTTTTCCTTCTAAGTAGGAAAACTTGAAGTTATTATGCATAATTATGTTAAATTTTTTTTCTTAAAGAGTATCTTCCTTCCCTCATAGAAGAAACTCAGTGTCCATATAGCCTAGATCTTCCCTATTCAAAGGAAGAGGCCAAGATAAATAATGGCTTGGTGGTCTTCATGGGAGAGGGATTATGTGTTGACTTAACTCACTGTCTTTGCATTAATTTGATTTCTAAACATGAAGTTTAGAAAGACAGAGAAATGTAGAAAGAATCATGCGATCTTTCTAACATTTGGTGCTTGTTCAGCCATCACCATTACTGAAAGGTAACAGAACTGTGGTTGAAGGTTATAACAGTCACTTTTGACTGTGACTTTAGACTTTGAACTCTTTGACGGTAAGTTGAGTGAATATATTAATTTCACTGAATTTGAAGAAAATAATGGACGGCCATCTCTACCCTCAGTTATGAAAACAAGTCATTGTGACTCATCTAGATAGCCCATAACCCCAAGAAAGCAAAAATTAATTTGCAATAGCCCAAGTGATATAATTCTTGATGTGTATATTATACTGAGGAATAAGAACATAGATTTGGGTTTTCCTCTGTGCTCAGAAAAGCTACCCAGAATATTCTCTGAGGCCGAAGTCTTGCTGTGGCATTATGCCATCACATAACTTTCTAGTTTCATCTTTCACCCCCACTTTGCTTGCTGTGTCTGTCCCCTTCTCAATGGAATAGATACATCCAGTCTACTTTCTTTTCACGCTGGCTGCTGAGGTTGAGACCCTCTTCCTATCCACTAAACAGTGTAGTGTCATGATACAGCAAAGTCACGGTGAGAGTCAGTCATATTAATATCTCAACTGAGGGACAAAGGGGAAGGAGATCCCCAGCTTGAGTGAAGGGGCAGGAAAGAATTGTTGCTGTGCTAAATGTCCTTCCAAAGCTTTGGGAATGACATGACACTTTGGAAACCGGTCTAGTCCTTTCTGTGGGTCTGTGATGGATTCTGCATGCAGCCGTCACACCTTTGGGTTCTCAGAACATTCTCAAAACTAAGTGCTTCCATGTTTTTATCCCTTTATTGCACCTGTAGTTGCTCAAGGTTCCTGGTGTCTTATTTACTGTGAATCTCAAGGCCAAAGATAGTGTTCAGGACAAATATTTATTGAATGAATATGGTTTGTTAACCTGAAACAACTATAAACAACTGGATGCAAGAGTTATACATATAAATTTATGTTTTGCTTACATATCCTTGAGTTCATTAGAGGCCCACTTATGTGAAGATCTGCTGCTGTACCACTTACATCACCAAGAGTGTAAGTTGGATGTCAAGGAAATTCTCATACAAAATGTAGGCACACATCCTTTTTACCTCTCTAGAGGAAGAGAAAAGCAGTCTCCTGCTGCTACAATTCTTATAATGATACGTTAATATCACAGTGGGTAACATGTCTTAAAAGAATCAGAAATTGATCCAAGGACGCAGGCAAAAAAAATCTCTGCTGAAAATCATTTAAGTTTCTGTGCAGAGAAGCTTTTAAGACATCACTTAAATGAAAAAGAATGTTTTTAAAGCCATGTAAGTTCAAGAGCTACATTCTACATGAAAATGAAAAATAACAGCAGAAGAATAGTGCTTTATTACTGCATTTTACAGAAAAAGGAAACCTGCATTTCGTTTGCCCTTTCAATCTTTTCTTTACAAAGATAAAAATGCATGATTACTTAAGCTCATGACTTGATGTTACTTAAGTTGTATAACATATTATTCTATTTAAAAATATCACCGTTGAGAAGTTGGTCTAGCAATTTTATTTCAACCATGTCATCCAAAGTAAACTTTAAGTGCTCCGGCAAGAGGGCAGGCTGAATGCAAAAGCTGGGAAGGAAAATACAAAAGAATAAACAAGAGAAAGGACAAAATACCACTCATCGATGAAGAACTGTATCAAATTTCTAGAAGATGAAAGAGGGAATACTAATGGGAATTTTTTTTCTCTTCTCCATTAATCACAGAGATTTTGGTCCCTGGTACTCAGGCTGCAACAATGGGAACAACTGATGTTGCAAAGAATTAGGCAGGACTTTAGCTTACAGCAGATGAACCCATCATGTCCAGCCTTAGCTACTAGCTCTACTGGAAGAACAGAAACTAGGGAGGGCAGTTATCAAAAAGCAGAAAAAATTTTCAAAGCCAAATAGACACTTTTAATCATTGTCATTGAAGAAAATATCACTCAGTATTGAGGTGTACGAGTAAAAACACTATATGCAAACACTGCACAGTGAATGTTTAGATGTTGAGAATAAGCAGCGAGTCTGAGGAGTTTCCAGGTAAAATCTCAGGTTACAAAGGGAGAAGAATCAGAGTGGCCTTCAACAATGCTAAATGGTTGGGGTCTGGAAAGTAGACAGTAGCCTTGGGAGTTGTGAGAAAAATTACAGTCAAAGTGTGAAAGGAAACCAGGACTTTCCCAGACATGTAAAGACTTCCAACATACCTACAGACCTTCTCACTTGGGAAATTTCCTGATAGTGTTCTTTGAAGAGGTGAGAGCAAAATCCCCAGAAAAGAAAAATATAACATAAAGGAATCCATAGCCCTAAACCAAGAGTCCAGAAAAAATGATGCAGTTTGATGCCTGTGCTAGGAATTTGTGAGGAACTCTTGAAGCATGGATGCCACAGATAGCAGGGTAAAGTAGGCAGCATCCTTTCCTAATCACAACCAAGAAAAGAGAAGTATCAAAAAGAGAAGCGTGAAATCAATGTTCGAATGTTCCCCATGTTCATGAGGAGCACGCATTCTAATAGACACATAATAGGATCTATCTGGATTAACCGATTTAAGGAGAAAGTGTGAGTGAAACACACCTAATGCCTTTAACTCACTGAGTTGAGCGTCCTGGCTCAGCAGCATGGTCAGCAGAGGATTCTTGGTTGCTTTCTCTGGTGAATTGTAGCTTTTTGAAGTTGTGACTGACTAAGACTGAGGAGGAAGAGAGAGAGGGAGGAAGGGAGAGAGGGAGGGGAAAGAGAGAAGCAATCCATATTGCTGCTCTGGGAAAAGATCAAAAGTCAAGACTTTAAAGTAAGGTTTGAACTTAGGTTTATTGCTTTCTCATCATAATTAATTTAGAGAACTCACAGTTGAACCCTTGTAAGTTAGGTGTTTCGGGGTTGATGTGGTGATTTCAAGATAATTGACAGGCCCTAGCTCCTTCTTTCTTGTTGCTCTACCAACTTCCATCTGTGGATTTCACATAAAACAAACAAAAAACAAATTCAAATCATAACACAGAAAATTTTAAGTGTTTGTTTCTTGAATTAGAGATAAGATGAGAAGGTCTGAGCTGTAAGCTTTGCCTTTTTGAATTATAAAAATTTTAAAATATTTCATTTTTTAACCTACTACATTTATTTGTTAGGTTAAGTGTAATAAAAAAAACAAGAGAAAGAGCTGCAAATTTCTTCAGTTTAGATGCTGTTCACTCAGAAAGTCATGCTGACTGTGCATGTGTAATGTTTTTCCTTCCTCAAGAAACTCTTTGGCTGACTTTTATTCAAATATTTTCTACAATTTGTTTGTTTTTGTTCATTGGCACTTGCCTTTGTTTACGTATTAATTAGCACTTCCCCTAACTAAAATGTCAACCCACTAAAGAGTCTGGCTTTTAATTGTTCACATCTTGGTATAACCCACCACAGTGCTTAGAAAAAGTATAGATATTTGATGAATATTAGTGAATAAATAATCTCCACAAAAAGTTATGAAAATCTTCAAGAGATAAATAAGAAGCTTGAGTAAGGGATCCATTATGTAGAAAGTCATAGATCCAACTGGTATCACAGTATTAGAAGACAGGCCTTAGATGCAAAGTATATTAAAATACTTTACAAAATAGCTTCTATGACTGAAGTGCCTCTGGACCCTGATTCATTCATTCATTCTCTCTCTCTCTCTCTCTCTCTCTCTCTCTCTCTCTCTCTCTCTCTCTCTCACACACACACACACACACACACACACATTGACTATTCTATGCAAAAAGTTCTGGTGGGAAATAAAGTAAGCAAACTGGTTTAATACAACATTGACCAAAAAGCCTTTCATCTCATGGTCCCTGAAGCATACGTTCAGAAACACCGTAGGTGTAGAAAATCTAGTGCTATAGAGAAAACTATATATAAGTCTGGGGGAATTCAAAGAAGTATGAAGTGTAGAATTTACACTTAGTAAGAGTGATTAACACCGTATGTGAAAATAAAAGAGGTACGAATTCTTCCTCCTTTCTCCCTCAGTGCACACAGCTGCGTGTGAAGGGGACAACACTGTCATGGTTGGTGCACAGAGCAGCCTCCTGTATCCAGAAGGCTGGGCCAATGCTGCTCACCACCCTTGAAAGGGAAGTTCTAGTAGGATATTGTGCTTTACTAACTCAACATGACAGCTATCCTTTTGATGAAACATTCGTTCAACCTGCAGAGTGTTAAGTAAAAATGAGACCTTTCATTCTCTTTTAAGACATGGAAAATTCTAAAACTTATTTGGGAACATTTAATTATTTTAATAAGTTTTGTACTTTATTATCTTGTAATAAAAACCTTTATCTAAATCCTGTGTTTAGTGCTGGAAATTATGAACTAAAGTTAATGTGTTCTAAACTTAAAGATCACATTCATTTTCATCTTCTTAGCAGATGGTATTTTTTGTACAAGTTGGAATTACCAATTACCTTTTAAATGCTGCAGGAGACATCAGTCTGTTGACTAATCATAATCCTCAAGTGTGTGGTAATACTTCCTGTGGGCACCTAGTCCATGCTCAAGCAGTATTGTTATGCATTGCTTAAGGATTCTTTAATTTCTTTTAACCTCTCAGGAAAACCAAGACTTATTTGCTCACTCCATAGTTTAGACAACAACAACAAAAACATCCTCTAACTATGCCAGTTAAATTGACATATTAAAAAAAATCTGCAAAAGTTTTCATCCAATAACATCCAACCTATTCTTAAATGTAATATTTTAAATTTATTTACACAGCAAATAGTAGATAATCCATGTAATGAGGGTCCGTCCTTCTATTTCTAGGGACAATCCTGCACATGGTAGAAATAAACTGGTTGATTCTGTTAGAATCAGTGGCTCATGGGTTTCAAATGAAAAGGAAAAGCAGATTGAGTCTTTTGTTAGGTTCATGTTAGATGGTCCTCTGGTGACGGTGTTTCTGTGCTGCCTCAGTTACCTCCAATCTCCTTTAAGGACCAACTTCTTCACTTACCTTCTTAGGCAGACAGTGGTACATTCATGCGTCACTTTGCCCAGCTGAACAATATTATCTATATTGAAATGTTTGCAATTCCAGCCTCCTTTGTTGCTGTTGTTTTGAGACAGGATCTCATAGCCTAGGCTGTCCTTGAGTTTGTAATCATTTTTGCCTTTACTTCTAGAATGTACACTCATGCCAGACATGGCATTTCCTTTTCATGGTTGTTGATTAAAACTGGTTGAATATCAGTGACATTATACTATTTCAATCTAACTGACGTGGAATCTATGAACTATGTTAGTCAAATGGGTCCCCACATCAGTCAACTCTGGCTGGTTTGCTGAACAGTCAGTCTCTCAAAGAAAAAAAAAAACAATAAAACATGGTTTAAAATGGTACTTAATCTTCCAAATGAAGCAAAAATATGAAGACGGTAATGTATTTAAATATCAGATAGGACAAAAGTGGAAATACTATAATTTGGCCAACTAATAGGTCTTTGAATTGATAAACATTGTCTCTTTAAACTATTGTGTTGCAGTTATCCAAGGCAAATATAGAAAGGACTTCAAAGAAAAACACTCAAAGAATTGTCAGTCTTGGGTTTATGAAGCATTTTAAAATCTGCTTTGATAAACAAATGGTATTTTATCTAGTGGGTGGCCGACACCCTGCTATGTGAAGTATCCTTCATTGTCCTGGGCGCTGATGCTTTGGCAAACGGCTGTGATCCTGACTTGGGTGAAATATGATGAGCATGTTGTCACCTTATTTCAGATGGACTCGTTTAGGAAGGCATCGATTATTTAGGGTGAGATTTTCCTAAGAAGCAGTCAGAGAAGCAAAGGTTTCATGATCCTCAGGGAACAATGATATACCTTTGACTCTATGCGGCCCTATAACAGGGTGAAAGCACACAACAGGCTACTTGGTTATTGAAGAGAAGAACAATATGATCATCTCCATGTTGGAGCAGGGAGAATAATGGATGGATCTGGGGAGAGATCTGAGCAAGGCTGTTGATGTGGGTAAATATAGTTGAGAGAGGGGGGCAGTAGCATTTTCTGACCCAGTTGTCTTTTGTGACCTTATCAATGGGTGTGTAGGTCTCTTCCTCCTTCATCTTGCTGGGTCCTTGTGACTGCTTCACTGTAACGCTGCATCTTGATTGTCAACTTGACAGGAACTAGCAGGCATGCCTTGGGGAGGTGCGTGAGGGCGTTGCCAGAAAGGGAGGGGAGAAGGTCCTCCTCCCACACTGGGTGGCACCTTCTGGTGGTGGTGTAGATCGAAAATGATCTCAGAGAAAAACAATGCTGTGCTCTGCCTTTGCAGTCTAAGTTCTTGCTGGTGTGTGCATCCTTCCTTTACTGACATTAGAACCCAACTTCTTCATTCCATTATGCACCAGTGACCAGCAGGAGCCCTTCCAGCTCTTCAGCGCCAGGTTAGGGATGTTGAGGTACCCCTTATGTACTGAACAGTTACCAGATTTTATCCTCTCTGGTGCTCAACTGGACTAAGTAGGCCCTGTTATGTAAGCTGATCTAATAAACTCCCCCCCTTGCAACACATATTGCAATACACATGAATGTACCACTGATATATATTTTTTCTACCAATTCTGTTTCTGAAGAGATCCTGGACTTACTCAGATAATGCGACTTCTAAGGCGAGATGTAGAAGTGTCATGCACTTCTCGCATTGGAAGCCATCAATCATGTCATAAGGTAGCCTGGGCATCCCATAAAGGGGCCCACCACAGTCCCGACTTTACCCTAGCAAAGACACCAGTCTCCTAGCTGTTTCCACTAAAGTCTTAACCGGAGTACAGCTTCGTGAGTGAAATAGAGGATAATCGCCTTTTAGACATATTATAATTCGGAGTAACCTGGCAATAGGCAGCCAAAGCAGCTGTCTTGTGTCAGGCTGTAGATGCATTCGAGCTGTCAGGATACAGACAACTGACCTGAGTCCTGTCAGTGCATTTAGCCTTTGGTTTCCCTTCACTCATCCGCATCACTCTGGTTTCCGTTGATTTCCTGATAGCATCTGCTTATTTTTCATTGTTTTGATTGCTCTTCCCTAAATCCCCTCTCAGGTTTTTTAAGACCCCAAGCTAGACACATTATGTTAATAAAGGCTTGATTAAAGCTGAGAGTAATTAGAGGATTAAGTGTAATTCCTACATTCTATTATCTTATTTATAGAACTCGATGGCAGGCTCCAACTTTTAATGGCAAGTGCTGAATTTAAGACTTAAGACTGACAGTCCTTCTGACTTGAATATACTTTAACATTTTTCTGTATAATGGAATATTGCAATTATTCATAGCAAGTTACAGAGAACGCTGTTATAAACCAGTCTCTCCTATTTCAATTCTTACTTTCCACTCTGTGTATTGTATATTTTAAATGTAGGAACTGTTTATATAATTGATCAGCCTTCTTCCATATCATTCCATTCCCCAGAAGGACAACTAACTATGTTGTTTATTAATTCCATTAGTGCTTTATAGTTATGAAATACATAGACATTGATAAATGATATATCGCTTGGCTTGCTTTAAACTTTCTACAAATGGGCTTAAGTTTTTCTGAACCTTAAGCTATCTCTCTCTCTCTCTCTCTCTGTCTCTCTGTCTCTCTCTCTCTCCCTCTCTCTCTCTCTCTCTCTCACACACACACACATATCTGTATCTGTATGTATGTGTGTGTGAGAGAGAGAGGGAGAGAAAGATGTGTATCTCTGTGTGTGTGTGCATATCATGTAAGAATATACTTTGTCTTACCTGCTGCAGTAGTACGGACGGAAATTTAATGAGTTTTTACATGCCTCTGATTATAGATGCTTGATAATATTATATTAAACATTATTTATATATATATGTATATATATGAACCAGCTTTGCATGGTCAACAAAAATACTCTTTAGGGATTTGATAGGATTAACTTATGGCAGAGCTGATAGCTTTACAATTTCGCCTTCTTATTCATAACCACTGACATCTCATCTCCATTTGTTAAGTTTCACTTGGTCTCTCTATTAAAGTTTTGTAGTTTTTCCATGTTCACACACACACACACTTACTCTCTCTCTCACACACACACACTCTTCCTCTCTCACACACACAGTCACACAATACACTCACTCACACACATACACACACTTACTTTCTCTCTCACACACACAGTCACACACATAACTCACTCACACACTCTCACGCACAAATGTCTATTTTCCCGTATGGTATTTTATCATAAGACTATAAACATCTTACAGTGTACCATTCAGAGATTCTTAAGTAACATCCAGAATTTTTTACTATTGTAAGTCATTCTGCAGTGCATATTCTTTTACACATCCTCACGTGTCAATGTGAAGTCTCCTAGCAAGCTGTAACTGGAAGGCAAGTTGTAGAACTTAAGCATTGACTCTTGTAGGTATCACCAAATTATTCTTTATCGTGTTTTTGTCAATGGGTTCGCATCTTTCGTCCTCTCCTCTCACCACACGGAAAGCTACACACGTTCTCAGTCTCACCAGCTGCAGGAGTATGAACTGAAGTTTAATGAGTTTTTGCATTTCTCTGATTACACATTCTTGGCACCTTTTATATGTTTATATTCTTTGTCCATTGTTCTAATATTTGCTTTCTTTTCTTATTCATTTATAGTTTTCTAAAAAGCAAATTTCATACTTTAACTTTTTGTTAATCTGTGTTGTGCTTTCCGTTGACCCACGTATTGAGGTTTTAAACCTTTTGTGGTCAGTATTTTCCATTATAATTTGTTCTTTTTTTCTTTACTGAATGAATTTCACCTTCTTAGATATGAAATAATCTTTGCATTTTCTAAACATAAAAGTTTACGTACCACATTTGGGCTTTCATTTATTCTCTAATTTATTCCCAATATATGGGAAGATGAAATTTATCATGTTTTGCATGAATCATTTATTGCTTCTAATCATACTATTATTATAATTTATAATCCCATTTCAACATTTCTATACAAGTATATGTCAATTCCAACTTCTGTCTCCCCCTACTTTATTAAACTGAAGTTGTATTAAATTTATGTTCTCTTAATAAAGAGATCTTTTTCTCAGTTCTACTATCTAGTAGAAAAAGCATCTACACATTACTGTCTTTCTTTTTGATGTGTTTGAGTGTGAGTGTGTTTGTGTGTATGTGTGTGAGGGGGGATATGTGTTTGTGTGTGGGGTATGTGTTTGTGAGTGTGTTTGAATGCATGTGTGTGTGTTTGTAAGTGTGTGTGTGTGGTGTGTGTTTCTATGCATGTGTATGTGTATTTTTTCATGGGGTGTGTGTTTGTGAGTGTGTTTGAGTGCATGTGTGTTTGTGTGTATGTGTATGTGTGTGGTGTGTTTCTGTGTATGTGCATGTGTGTGTTTATGTGTGTGTAGTGTGTGTGGTGTATGAACATGTGTATGTGCAGGTATGCACCTGAGCATTCATGTAGAAGCCAGAAGAAACCTTGAATGTCCTGCTCTACCACTCTCTGCCTTATTCCTTTGAGGCGGGGCCTCGTATTGATCCTGCAGTCATGCTGGTGGCCAGAGTGTCCTGGGACCCTGGTCTTTGTCTCCTGCAGCACTTGATTTTCAGGCAAGCAAGCAGCCATGCCAAGCTTTTTGCTAGGAACTGGGATGGCATCTGAAGTTCTCATGCTTGAGCAGAAAGAGTTTTTACCCATTTATCTAGCCTTTCTACACCTAACTTCTCACAATTATTCAATTGATTCTTCTTGTTGACTTTGCCCATGAATTTTAGGACCAACTTCACATGGTCCACAAAAATACTATGTAGTTTTGATGGGATTAACTTATGGAAGAGTTGATTGCTTTATAATTGTATCTCCTCTTTCATAACAATTGGCATCTCTATTTATTAAGTTTCTTTTTGGCCTCTCTATAAAGTTTTATAGTTCCTCTTCCCCAGGAATGAAGTTGGATCTTATTATTCAGGGTTTTGGTATTTGTGAATCCACCTATATTCTAAAATTTATGTGCAACCCTCATATTAATGCCTGCTGAGTTTTTTGTTGTGGTCATGTAAATGCAAATAGTGCTGAAATGAGCAGGGCGGTGCACACCTTTTATCGCAGTACTCAAGAGACAGAGGCAGTTGAATCTCTGAGTTTGAGACCAGCCTGGTCTACAAAGTGAGTTCCAGGACACCCAGGGATGTTACCAGAGGAATTCTGTCTTAAAAAACAAAAACCAATATTGCTATAGGATAGGGTCATTTCAGGTTCCCTATCCTCAGCTTCCCAAGGGACTAACTGGGGACATTGCCGTGGGAGCCTAGCCAGTTTGGATGTTCACCTTCCTAGACATGGACGGAGGGGAGAGGACCTTGGACTTTCCACAGGGCAGGGAACCATGACTGCTCTTTGGATTGGAGAGGGAGGGGGAGAGGAGTGGGGGGAGGGGGAGAAGAGTGGGGGGAGGGGGAGGGAAATGGGAGGCTGGGAGGAGGCGGAAACTTTTGTTTTTCCTATTCTCAATAAAAAAAAAGAAAAAAAAAGAAAAAAAAACAAAAATCAAAAACAAACAAACTCAAAACCAAAATAATAATAAAGTTTTTTTTTTTTTTTTTAAATAGTGCCACCAACTGGGTGGTGATGGCACATGCCTTTAATCCCAGCACTCAGGAGGCAGAGGCAATGGGATCTCTGTGAGTTTGAGGGCAGCCTGGTCTATGAGAGCTAGTTCCAGGACAGGCTCCAAAGCTACACAGAGAAACCCTCTCTTGAAAAACCAAAAATCAAAGACAAAACAAAAAGCAAACAAACAAAAAATGACAGAAAATAGCATGTACATTAGCATGTACATTCCTAAATAACCAGAAAAAAAAGTGCCATTTTTTTTTTTTAGGTCTCATAGTGCAGGGCAAATGTCCTTTTGTGTTTTAGGCAGTGATATGTCTTCTACACGTCTGCATTTTTTTTGCCAGTCATTCTTCTGTTTATAATGACCCTCAAGCATTGGAATTGCCATCTAACAGCTTCATTTAGACATTAGGTGTGATGGGACTTTAAATACAATGTGAACGCATTAGCAATATGTATTGAGAAAAATATCAAAAACCTGTATCATATGTTGATTAGTTGATGATAATATTGTGTCCAGAAGCCTAAAGAAGCAGAACCCTTATATATAATCTAGGAGCAGTAGTTGGGGACTTGGCACGTTGACCCTGAAGATGTTTATCACAAATACTACAGACTGGCTGCATCATGAACCTTTCCACTAGAGCCCTTTGAAGATACCCAGTAACGGTGTAATTGTGAATAGTTATCTTTTGCATACTTTATTTTCTAATCTGCTACACAGTAATGAGGACACAGACGCTCATTTTGTGTCCCAGCTTTGCCACGTCACTAATTGGATGGTACATGCATGTATGCCATAACCGAAGTCCAGAAACTGGGAGGCTTAAAGGAAGTGACTCATCACCCCGAAGATTCCAGAAGTTTGAACTCTCCCAAAACAGTAGGCGCAAGCAACCTTGAAAAGTTTTCCTTTTTTGTAGCACTTTCTCAGCTGTCATGGGTACCCTTCGACTTGTACCGCATGATTCTAAATCTGTCTCCATTGTTCCAGCACATGCTGTGCGTGCATGTGTGTGAGATTTTGTGCCTTTTTTTTTTTTTTAAGGACATGACCATGTTGTTTTTGGAAGTGCCCTATGATGACCATGGGATGGGTAATTTGGACACGAATTTGATCAGGTTAAGAACCACCTAGGGCACTGGCAGAGTTCCATTCTGGGTAGAGCTGAAGGGTGTTCCAGAGGAGATTGGTATGAGAGCTGATGGGCTGAATGGGGGAAGACCTGTCCTCAATGTGGGGGACTCCCATTCATTTGGTTGTTGGGGGAGGGGTGGAACACAATGGCAAGAAAAGGTAAATTATTTTCTACTCCCCTGCAGCTGAAACACCCATCTTTTCCTAACCGGCAAGTCTAAAATGCCAAGATTTCTTGCCTTTAGCTTCTGCAGTTTGCACCAGCAGCCCCCCAGGTTCTCAAGTCTTCCATCTTTGGCTGAGACTTCCATGCTTATGGGGCTTTGGGGATGGGATTGAGCCACGCAGCTGACATCTCGGGTCTCCAGCTCACAGCTGGCCTATCCTGGTACCTCTCAGTCTCCTTGATGGCATTAGCCAATTCCCCTAATCCCCTCTACAGCTTTAGATCTGTCTGTGTCTTTCCACCTTATTGTTTCTGGCTGTCTGGGGAACCTTGACTGAAGTCTTCATTTTTATTTAATCATCTCTGCAAAGATCCACTTTTTAATAAGGTCATATTCACAGGTACTGTGGGGGGGGGCAGGGATTAGAGCTTCAACATCCTTTTTGGAAAGGAAAATTTAACCCATAATAGCAGGTTACTTAAATTTTTTTTGTACAGAGAATTTCCTATGCAAAAATATGTATCATCACTAAGGACCATTGTATTAAATTGACTAATATTACCATTTCATAATATGTGAAAAACAAATGGAACTATACATAAACCTAATGACAATTTTGTATGTTATCCGGTCAAATTACTTTTATTCAATACCTTTTCTCAAATCTCACTTATTGCTGCAGGTTTTTCTGCTTGTGTTTTAAGATATACTAAATAATCACATCTAATAGTGATGCAATTTTGAGTTTCCTAATTTTTATACATTTTGGTTGATTTATTATTGCCACATTTAGTATAAGACTTCCTGAGCAGATGTGCCACGAAGATGCTAAGCTAGTGAGAGTGTTGCTTTGTTTGTGCTTTAACTGAGAATTATTCTGTAATTTCTAATCATTAAATATGACGATTGCTACAGGCTTACAATATTTCTCAGGTTAAGAAAAATCTATTTCCAGTCATGATTTTAGAGATCTTTTAAATTAAATTTTGAGGGATCATAACTTTTGCTGCAACTGTTAAAAATGTTATGCGGTTTTATTTCCCCCTTCATACCAACTCAAAAAGATAGAAATGGAGCAGTAAATAAAATTCAGGCTGTGGGAATAGGGAAAGAAGCTCAAAAAAGTCCTGGGATGGCTGTTTGCTTTTATTGCCTTGAAAGTATAAAATAGTGTAGAGAACCACCTTAGAGCTGATAGCGATACAAATATGATCGATAATAGTTAACACTGGTCTACAAACCCCTCTCAAAATAACAGAAATAAAGGGCATATATTTCGTGCTGTGGTTTAGGAGGTATAATTATTTTCTGGTATCAAATGAAGCACTAGACTCAAAAGCAAAACACTGAATAGTGAAGGGGAGGGGCCTTAACATGCTATTAATTACTCTTCTCATCATTGCAGCAAGATGCTTGACTGCAGCAACCTAAGAAGTAAAGTTTTATCCTGACCTAAGTCACAGTTTGATGGTACAGCCCACTGTGTGTGTGTGTGTGTGTGTGTGTGTGTGTGTGTGTGTATGAGTGTGTCAGCAGGATCATGAAGTAGCTGGTCACGTTGTACCCGCAGACAGGAAGTACAGAGAGGTGGGTCCTGATGCTCAGCTGGCTTTCTTTTCCCTTTGGCCCTCTTTTGATAATGTTTCTATTTATTCATTTATTGTATGAGCAGGTACACACAATGGTGTGTGTGCGCGCGCGCGTGTGTGTGGAGTACAGGAGTCCATTCTATCTTTCTACCAGGTGGGTTCTGGGATTCAAGTTCAGGCTTGTGGGTAATTACCTTCACGTGCTGAGCACCTTGCTGCTCCCACACTCCTTTTTTTGAGTCTGAGTATTTGTCCCACATTTAGGTGGTTTTCCCTCCTCAGCTGTGTCTCAATGGAAGAAAATCCCCTCATAGACATGCCCAGAGGTGTGTCTTCTGATCATTCTAAAACCCACTGAAGATATCAATGAAGATAAATTAGTCTGTAGTTTGGCCAGGAAAAGTATAGTCTGACTTCATCTTCACTGTCAGATTGTCTGAAATGGTGATTGGAATTCAGTTTGTACAGTGCATAGATTATCTGGCCACCTTCTCATTTGCATAGGCTCTTTCTCTTTCCTTGCCCTCTTTTTCTTATATCCAGACTTTCCATTGTTATTCAAACGTTTATAGCGCAGAGATGGATAAAAGCCTTTGGGATAGATACGAAATAAATAAAAACTTGGCTCAAATCCATACACAACTTCCTAAAACTTTTTTGTACCAAATATTTGGACAGACTTTGGGGCTGATCTATCTCTTTCCATGACAAGGAGGTCCTGGCTTGAACCTCTGCACTCATCTTTGGATTCTGAGTAACATCTTGTTGTTTACATTTCAGGAGCTACTTTCTGACTTTAAACCTTCTGAGTGAAAAACGCAGAGGAGCAAGGAGGTTATGGGTTTATTCCAGAGTTTCCCTGTAGTGAGGAAATCTCAGTTTTAAAAATGTCTTTACTTATGAGTCATTGGTCTCAGTTGCTGGCAGCTGGATTATTTGTGATTGAAGGCTCAAAGTGCAAAAACCAGAAGGTAATGGCTACAAATATAGCCTGGCTTGATACATACTTCAGTAAATCCCAATGAAAATGGAGTATTTCTACTGCCTATCTACTTGTGTTTCAAGTTCTTAAAATGACTATAGAGTCAGTGTTCAGAAAATACCATTAATAAGTCCTTTCCCCTCAGCTTGTAGCTCCCTTCTTTCTTCCTCTTTCCCAGCAACACTTACTTTCGTGTCCAGTAAATATGTAGGAGAACGAAGGGTCAAAAGTACACAGATTCTAGTATATCTTGAATTCTTGGTAATGGTTATTATTTTTGATGAAAGCATTTGCATGTAGCGTGTGTGGGGGGGTGTATGTGCCTGTGCATGTGTATGTTTATGCGTGCATGTGTGTTCAAGCATAGAGACCACAGGAGGATGCCCAGTGTCCTGTGTTACTGCCATTGTTCTCACTGTCTTGATACAGGGTGTGTCACTGAAGCTGGATTTCAGAAAACCTCAGTGATTCTCATGTCCCCACTGTTCTAATGCTGGAGTTATAGGAGCTTGGGATCACTCCTGGGTGTCTCGCTGAAGCTGCAGCTAAGCTAGTACCCAGAAAACCCCAGTGATTCTCATGTCCCTACTGTTCTCCTAATGGTGGAGTTATGGGAGCATAGGGCTACTCCTGGATTTTTAGGTGTGTGCTAGGGATCTAGGGATACTGCAACGCACGCTTGCATAGCAAATGCTCTTACCTACTGAACCATCTTTTCTGTCTAGTAAGTCATCGGTTTTGGTTTCTTTTGTAATGAGATGAACACAAGTTTTGATGTCATTTGTTATCACAAGACAGACAGCATTATAAAAAGCAACTCCATCTTGATGCCTTCTTGTAGTCAGAGATTAGAGATTAAGGAGATGACCTTAATAACCAAAGTGAGATTCAATTTCTGGTGGCAATTCCTATGGGAACTGTGAAACAAACTCTTTGTGAATTGATTCAAACATGCTGAAAAGTAGCAACAGACAACTTGAAGACTGTACAAAAGGTTAATGGGTTACTATTTAAATAACATGGAAAGATTTTTTTTCTACTTTTAAGGTCTGATTTTTTTTTCTAAGTTCGCACATAAATTCCTTTTTCTATAATGGGTAAGCTGCCTTTCTCAGCTGCATACTGTCATTCCTAAACAACCCTAGAGCTAAAAATTTTAAGTGCTGTCACCCAAAATTGCTAAACAGAACCGACTCTTTCATTTGTCTGTCATCTTTCTGTCATTTTCCTTGCACTTTATGGAGAGGCATTGGTTCAACTGTCATATCTTAAGTTCTTTAAAACATAAAGAGAAAGCTCCAGTTCACTCTCACGATGGCCAGAAAGGGCACCTACAGTTGCCGGGGGCTCTTTGACCTCAAACTTTGGGGTAAACTGTGCTGACAAAGTGTGAGTCAGTAATGTTTCAGCCAGCTTTTGTTCACTGGATGGAATGAAATATTCGAGACGGTGAACTTATGAAAGGTAGAAGTTTTGTTTTTTTTTTTTTTTTTTTTTTTTTTTTTTTGTCGTTTTGGAAATTCTGGTCTGAAGACTGCTCGAGTCTGTGGCAAGGTGATACCTCCTCATGGGGTCACACGGTGGGGCGCAACCTCATGCTTCATGGCCAGAGAGGAAAGACAGACATAACACATTGCTAGGAGCACTATACTCTTCTCCAAGGGTGTGTTCCAGTGAGCCTATTTTCTATAGGTTCCATCACCTTCCTGTATCAGCACCCTGGAGATCGAGCCTGGAACACTTGGATTTTAACAGTGAAGAGTGGCAGATGCCCCTCTTCCTAAACGGATGACCTTTCAAGATGGAGATGATTCTAAGGTTTGCCACAAAGTGGCAAAGTCTGGAAAATGGAGAATGAAGCAATGGAGTTAGATCGAAGCTGAATGTCTTTAAGCTTTGTTAAGACTCTACTTAACAAATGGTTTGCTGTAGTACCACACCCCAGGAAGGCGATTTGAATTTCTTAACAAAAGATAAAAAGAATGAGGCTGGAGAGACGGATCCGTGCTTAAGAGCAGCTGTTCTTGTAGAAGACCTCAGTTTGATTCCTAGCTCTGACGTGGTAGATTACAATCACCTGTAACTCTGGTTCCAGGGAGCCAATACTCTCTTCTGGCCTTCATGGGTACCAGGCACACAAATGATGCACATACATACGCGCAAGCAAATCACTCATATGCATAAAAAATAAAGATGTAAAGAACATGCACAAACTAATGGGATAAAAAGCATCAAAAATTCAGTCTACTTGACTTAGCTTTACCTGTTTTTATTTATATATCCAATAAGGGGAAAACATTTAAGGAGAGAATAATTTACTTTCACCATCAGCTTTTTCTATGTCTCTGTATTTGTGATTTCTGGGAGATGCCTATTGATTCAGGCTTGAAGATTCTGTTTGGAGCCCAAAGTTGGGCAGAATTCTCTGTTACGTTAGAGCCTGCTAACGGATGCTCGAGGTTCCACATCAGGAAAGAAATGGCAAAGTGGAAATATTCTCTACCCTGTCAAGTGATGAAGGCCCCCCAGGAAGATACAAAGGGTAAATTTCAGCTTAATTCTTCTACCTCTGCTGCAAGTCCTATTCAATTATTGCAAAAGTCCTTGGATAGGTGGGGGTAGCAGGAATGTGCAGGACTCCTGTAGCGCAGTGGCATGCCATTATCTCTGTGTGCTCCTTCAGAGGCTAGAGGACTTGTGGATGGGGTGATGTGTTCACTAATGTTTTCATTGCTATGATCAAACACCTGATTCGAGTCAGGAATGTGAAGCAACTGGGAGGAGAGAGAGAGAGAAAGAGAGAGAGAGAGAGAGAGAGAGAGAGACAGAGACAGAGACAGAGAGACAGACAGAGAGAGACAGACAGAGAGACAGAGACAGAGAGAGAGAGAGAGAGAGAGAGAGAGAGAGAGAGAGAACATGTACCTTTCTCATTTTTTTATTCAGTCCAGAACCATAGCCCATAGAACGGTGCCTCCTATTGGTAGCATGAGCCTTCCCATCTCCATCGGCCCTAGTCCATCCCTCACAGACATGCCCAGGGAGCCTAGGTGATTCTAGATCCTGTCGAGTTGGCAGTCAGTATTAACCACCACGGCAGGTGACACTACCATCATTTTGGATGTTTCCACAGTTTCCAGTCTATGCATCATGTAGCACACAGTTCTCCGGCCCATCAAAGAGATGCTCACTTTTACTTTACTTTCTCACGTCCTGAAATGAGCCCCCCAAACATACTTGGCTTTTGCTGTTTCATACAGAGCCCCTAATAATGTCATAGGGCTTTGTTCTATTCATTGCCCGATTACAGATTTCTTATTTCTATGTTTTTTTTTTGTTCTGAACTCTTGTGAAGACTTCAGGTGCAGGGAAAGGACCACACTGGCATTCTAGATCATGTTGTCATGACAACTTCCCTGTACTGTGCCCCTTAGTGTACAACTTAGCCTGACCCCTGAGTCTTCTTGACCATTTCCCACACTGTCTGGGAGGCTAAGACCCTATATTCCACCAACATTGCAGTTTTCACAATGGAGGGGGAGGAGGCCAAGCTTTCTCTCTAGTCCATTGTGTGCAAGTCTTGGAGACATCCTGAGTGGTTTCACAGGGCGTGCCGGCTTTGATTTGCACCGTCAACTTGACTAGATCTAGAATAATCTCAGAGGCTGAGGCTCGCCTCTGGGTTTCCGAGAGGAAGTCTCCCCTTGATTGAAGGGGAACTCCATAGTGAATGTTGGTAGCATCATCTTATGGGCTGGGGAGGCTGGGCAGAATAAAAAGGGGAGATGAAGAAAGTTAGAGAGTATTGGTGATCCCTCTTCCTCCATTTCCTGGTGGACCATGAAGTGAGCACTCATCTGCTGCACAGTCCTGCGGTCCTGATGCAGACCGAGCTGAGCTGTCTTACCTGTACCATCAGAACCCTCGAAAACTGCCGGCTGATAGACCCGCCTGTAAGTGCCTTACTTCAGGTATTTCAGCTACGGCATCAATAAAAGTAATGAACACAGCACCCAGCTCAGCCTTCAGTGCAGAACCTGTGCAGTGAGTAAAAAAGGCCACTATTTTAGCTTTTCAAATAAATGTGATATTTTTTTTAAAAAAGCCATCCAATGAAATAATATTAGAAATTTGAGGTCTATGAAATATTTTTGACACTCAAGCTACAGGTTATTCTCCTCCCCGTTTAGGTGATTGGTTAAGTTTTAGAAATGTAAACAAGGTGACTTCAGGTTTTTAATGAAGACAGCATCTGGGGAGGACTTGCTAGGGAGACTTATTTTCTGAACTACCCTGTAGAAACATGTAGGGACATGGATTTTGATCTTACTATGACTTGAGTCTGCCCCCACAAAAGTCTGTTGCGTAGAACTTTAGTTCTTAAATGTGATTGTTTTGGCAGACTGAGGTTGGGTTATGGCATCAGACACCTCATGAATGGATTCATGTTTTTCTCTCAGGAATGTTTAGCTATTTAAGGAACTGGCCTGTGTTGACTCTCTAGTACATTCTTCCTTTCCCTTTCTGGTTTCTTCGATGCTAAGAGACCTCCCAAGCCTCTTACTGAATGTGGTTCTTCCATTCTCGTTTTCCAAACTTGGAATCTGTGAGTCAGAATCTCGGGTGTTCTGTTAGGATCGTTGGAAGCAGGCTGAGCTGCTTCCCACGTACAGACTTGTAGAAACACCCATAATCTTTCTCTGTACCTTGGCTCGTATGTGCTCTGGGATACAGGAGCCCCATCCATTTCTTATTCTCAAGCCCAAACGAGGAACACTTATGTTTTCAACTGCCTTCCTTTTTTTTCTTCCTTTGTGAATTTTAGTCAAGGTTCATATTAGAAAACTATGCTTATCCTTTAAAAAAAAATCTTTATTGACAAGATGTTCTGCTTTAATATATACTTAGTGATTCAGAACTCTGTGTTCAAGGCACTTTCTGAGTGCCAACAATGTGTTTTAATTTATATACTAAAGTCTTCGTTTTATTCTGCAACCTTTTAGACTTGCGTGGTACGTTTATCAAGCCCAATTCTGAAAGTTCTTATATGGGCAATGTTTAGTGTGGGCTTAATAGAGAACATTAATAAACTCACACTTAATAACTGTGCTAAAAGCCTCTTCCATCTGGATTTACTGGCACTAAGCAGAGACATTACAGAACTTTGGGAATTTGATCAAGGCGCCGAGTACTAATCTTAGATTACAAAACCATGGAATCTAACAGCTTAAACACGGGGAAACAAGGCAACCTAAGGACAGACTTTTGGTAAAAGCACTGCAGTGTGGATTAATAATTAATGTGCTGACTGTACTTTATAATAAACCCCATCCTAATGGATTTCTTTTGATAGCTGAATTGGCAGTGGTACTTCGCATGGCTTCATTGGCTCAATTCTTCCACATTCCTCGCTAGATTTATTGGGTTAAACTGCAATGTGCCTGTTATTATAGAACTGTTTTAGCTCGTTTCGAAAGTGTAATTAATTAAAAATATTGATAGAGACTGTAAATATTATACAGAAATTGACAATGATACAAAAAAGAATTACAAAGTAAGGTCTTAAGGGGAAAGTGGCATAATCTCCTCTGGTGGTAACCAAGCAACTTTCCTTAGGTGTAAACAGCTCAGAATGTAACTCACACTTTTCATGAAGACACTGTTGAATGTTTATCATATATAGACAACACAGATGAGGTAACCAGAGAACGAGTCTATAAATAGCCACACCAATGTCTTAGAAATAAGCAGCAACAATTATGATTTGCATCCATTCTGAAGGCAGAAATTAGAAGTAGACATGCGATATAAACACGTTTGTGATGTTTTCCAGTCTAGTACTTTTGGCATTTTTTTTTAAGAAATTGAATATAAATCCTACAAGAATCCCTTGGAACACGTGGAGAATGGCATATAAGATATAATGACTATATCTTAGCACAGCGAATTTGTTTCTTCCAATCTTTGCCTTAACCTTTTGGAAACTGCCTTAGTTTATATTTGTGTAGGACATTCCTTTCTCAGAAGAAGGTCATTCTGGAGTTAAGGGGCATGGTCACTGTGAAACCTGTCATTTGTCCTTTGTGTTCAGAGTTCTTTAATCCCTTCCTAGGTAATAATCATCTAACGCTCATAACACAATTTACGTGCCACAGAGGGTTTTTGTTTCTAATATTACCATGCGATTCATTATTTTTAAAAGCTCATTTAAAACATTACTGTATTTTATGAATATATTTACATAGAAAAATATACCACTGATGTCAGCGACGACTTGGGGGAAGAATAGAGACTTGGGTGTCTGTCACTAGGGCACTCTTCTTTCTTGCACACTGTTCTGCTTATCCTTAAAACAACCTTGGAAATACACACAAACTGCAGATTACAGACAAAGCGTCTCTGTGTTCCTCCCTCACACAGCTGGGCGTCCTCTGTCTCTCAGCTACTTCAAATATCTGAATGACTTCTAATGCCGGCCAGTGTGGGAACAAAACACAAAATAAGTAGATGCTATTGGAGCTCAGAGTGTTTAACTGTTCTTTAGAAAATGATGCAGATTAGAGCGAGGCGGATAGAGGATGGAGGGTGTTGCTGGGTGAGATAGGAAGGTAGTACTTGAGTAAGGCTTAGAAAGAGGGCATCTGGGTGGAGAGCATTTGGACAGGGGGTGGCCATTGTCCACGAAGATCACAGGGTGGAAACGTGCCTCTCAGGAAACTCAAGGCTGCTGGAGGAGCTGGAGCAGAGTGGAAACAGAAAACCCAGTAGCATAGGGCATTTGGTTCCCCCTGGAAGGGAAGTGAGGAGCCACTGCAGGGCTTGGGGCACAAGAGTGCCACAGTCTCAGCTGGATTTGAACAGCATCACCAAGCTAATGTTTTGAGGTGGAATGTAAAAGGGCAAGATTAGCTGGGAGCCCAGAGGAAAGGCCAAGGCATTGGTCCAGAGGAGGAGTGGGTGATGGTGTCTCAGACCAAGGCAAAGGCACTGGTAGAAGAAGATGAGAAATAAAAATAATTTGATCTTATTTTGAATGCAGAACCAAGAGAGTAAAGTCAGGAAAGAAAGACATGTGAAAGGGGACTCTGAGGGGTTTTCTTTGTTTTGTTTGTTGTTTTTTGTACGTATGGAGCATCTGAAAAATGTTGCTACATTGCAGTAAGGTTAACTGCCGGGAAGGACCAGGTTTCGGATGCAGAAGAGCTTTCCAGGGTAGAGGTGTGATGTTTTCTGTGTCTGTCACCATATCTATGGCAACTGTTGAACAGGTAGGCAGACATCTGAATCTGGTGTTTGAGAGAGAAATATGAGGCAAATCTGTACCTTTGGCAACTGTCACTATGTTGATGCCATTTGAAGCCCTGAGATGAACAAGAATACTAAAACTGTTAAATGATAGGTCTGATGACCCCCGAGTCCTTTATGCTGCCGCCTAAAGGCAGACTTATAGAGACAAATGTGAGCTGAAGCTGTGATAGCTTGCTATGAGTAACAGCATCCTGTAGCTCTGTGGTGCAAGCCAGGGCTGACCTTGTTGCAGAGGGGATCCTTCCAAAGAGACTTGAAGGATAAATAAGAAGGTGAGCATTTGGAGAGGAGAGGCAGAGAGAAGAGAGCCAAGAAAGAAAGTGGTCCCAGCAGGCTGCAGGAATCAGGGTGGGGTCCTGGGTGTTTGATGAAGAGTTCAGGTGAAGGAAGAATGTGGTATACACGTGGAAGGTGATCTGCAAGGAGGTAGGAGAGGAAGGGAAAGGCTTCGTTAAAGACAGTCACACAAAGATCATGAACGTGGGATCAGCAGGAACCTTTCAAAGAGCTGAGAAGAAAGACTGAAAAACAAGAAATTAAAACCTTTTAATTGGAAATAATATTAGCAAGCATATCAAGAGTGATACAATCAATAGTGATACATATCAAGATGCTTATACAGCACATATATACTACAGACATGGGAGAAAGCAGGTGAATGGTTGATGGTGATTACTGTTGATTTTTAATGGGGCAAAATCTAGACTCACCCGAGAGATGAGCCTCTGAGCGTGTGTGTGTGTGTGTGAGTGTGTGTGTGTGTGTGTGTGTGTCTGTGTTTGCGTGCATGCATGAATGTGCAGCGCTTGTCTTGGCTACATTAATTGATGCAGGAAGACCCGTCTTAATTGTGGATGGTACCGTTTCCTAGTCAGGGGGTCTTGGGATGCACTGAGTGAGGAAAGTGAGCCGAGCACAAGCATGTACTCATTGTTCTCCACTCCTGATGACTGCTGTAATAGGGCAAGCTCCTCTAAGATCTGTGCTATGGCCTCCTGCTATGGTGGAGTACAACCTGGAGCTGCAAGTCAAAACCAGCCCTCCCTTCCTTACCTTTCTGCTCTTTCTGTTTAGGTCATCTTGTCCCCACAGCAGGGAAATGAAGTAAAGCAATGGCTCACTTGAAAACAGGCTCACAGAGTACGATACTTCAGATCAAAACAAGGCAGAAACACTACCAGTAACCAGTATCACAGTCATTTACTAAGCATTAAATCGTAAGAGATTAGTGAGGAATAATAGGAGCCAGATATGGTGTGCCTGGTGGTGCAACCTTCATGTTGAAAGCTGTGAAAGCCTTTTCTAATAACAGGCACATAACATAACGAGTAAATCGCTAAAGAGGGGGTGGCTGGCGGTGGCTGTCCTGCCTTCCGATGACAGAACAGGTCGCAGCTAATGAGTGGAGACAAGCTGTTTTCTGTGAGTCCAAAAGAGGAAGAGGCTTCTGCAAAGAGTTTTGCAGTGATGGGGGAAGGATTTTTTTTTTAACTTTCAAATGTGATATAGTGGATTCTGTGTTTGCCTTTTCTGTAAGATTTTAGCAGCTAGATATAGAGCAAAGGTTGACAAAGTCTAAAACAAGAAAACACGGGCAGTCTTGGTGTTTTTCTTGTTGGACTTATTTGCTGTAATTGCCCCTTTATTAGTCTTATAGCAAGGTTGTAATAAAGTAGCATAAACGGGAAGCTTAAATTACAGGAATGTACTTGCTCACAGCCAGGAGGCTGGATGTCTAAGATCAAGGGACCAGTGGGAGTTTTCTCCGGTTCCCATGTCTTTACAGGGTGTCTGTGTCCTTATCTCAAGTTCTCATAAAGATACCAGCCAGATTTGATTAGTGACTGCCCAAATGGTCCTATTTTAATGAGTTACCATTTAAGGTTTCTATGTCTAAATACAGGCATGTGTTAAGATATCAGGGGTAAGGTTTTTATCAATGAACTTTATGGGAGCACAGTTCAGCCCATAATAACCCCCAGGTAGGAACTCCTGCCAAGGCCAGGAGAGGGGCAGAGAGGGATGGTTATTGCAAGGTTGCCAGGATTTCTCAGGGGTGATTCAAGACTCTGAGGAGTAGTCGGGAGAGCAACAGCTAACGCTCAGGGAATTCTGGACACTTCCTAATACTTTAAATCTGTAACACAGATTCTCATCTTCTTGGGAAGGACCGTGGAAGGGAGAAGCCATTCTTCTTGAACACAACAGGCAGCTAATTCTGAGTTAAAGAATATTTCAAAAACTGTTTGAGAAATACGGGGTTTCTTGATAATAAGCACTAGTCTTAGAGAAACATGTTGAAAAAAAAATCTCGTTATTTCACGGTTGTGGTTTTGATATTTGCATCTTCTGCTGAAATCCTACCTATGGAAATGGAAGACATTAGCAGGGAGCCATTTTGGAGTCCAGTAGGTCATGAGGGCAGAGAAGATGTGGCGGTCAGAGGTTGTATTTCAGGTCAGGATATGTAACTTGCCCTATGTCTCAGCACAGAGGTAGGGAGGCGGTAGTGTGAACTGGGGGCAGGGGGCAGTAACTGAGATCTAGCATGTTCCTCTGAGGAGGACACCTTCGGGCCAGTATCTAAGGAGAACCTTGTAGTTCAAAGTCTCTTAGAGCTTCCTTAGTTATATGTCCCGTGAGAAGTCAAGCGACTTGGCTTTTGTCCTGACCTTCTGGAGACTGTGGGTGGTCGAGGTTCTCTGCCAGGTAATGACAGCTTCTAAAGAGTCGAGTAGCTGTGCCACTGCAGACGCAGCTCTGACCCACTCCCAGTCAGCACCTTTTATCAACCCCGATTTGCCGCTGTTTTTAATGCATAATAAGCTTAGCACTGAGGCCCTGGTAATTCCTACTGCAGGCTTAATAGGAAAAGAATCATTTCCGAAATAAAGTGCTCGTAAACGATTTGCATGTTCAACTGTAGGGGGAGTGAATATTCATAGCAGGAAAATTCCACCGAAGAAAGGGACTCTAATGGTTACCAGGGATTTGGAAACTTAGAAACAGCTTATAAATATCGGTATATTACGAAGATTGCAAATTACTCTGTTATTAAATCATAAAAGTCTCAACTTTTACCACAATAAGGTTCTGAATGCTCAATATTCTCCTGCCATTTAACTAGAACACAATTTTTCCTAGATACAAATGGATGTATTAATTTCCATAAAGCTGTTATCTTTTTTACAGTATATTTAGTTCAGATCCAGTTTCTATTTTCCACTAAAATAATGGTCTGTGAGACATAGTCTATTTTATATGACTAATTAGAATACTGTGTGGGAAAAATAGGTTTGCAGGTAATATTGAAATTAAATATGTTAATCTGTACCTCCGTGTGCACATTTTATATGAGCTTTAATTTGCCAAATAAATTATAGTTCTATGTTTATAAGGTGCCCTTGAAGAGTGTCCTATTTTTGAGTACTAATGCTATGCAGGAAACAAATATTCAAAGCCTTTAGCTATAGGCTACACTTGCATAAATTAAGACATGAGCTTTTGCTTGGGAGGTCGAGGCATAGCATCTCTGCTTTCTAAAACACCCTGAATTGTTAATATGATTTTTTAACTATGGTTACTAATATTAAGATAATAAATAATATTTGGTTTCAATATTGCACCCTCAGCCGGGGCGTAAATTCATTTTGAATGCTGCGTTGAATTAATGTACAATAAACATACAGTTTGCTATCAGGAATTCTCAATGAAATGCAGGAAGTGGGCTCTTTGCTTATGCATCGGCACCCGCACGCTTGCTCTGTTTAATTTTAGCTCTTTACAAAATTGCTCTGCTGACAGTCCTCTTTATTTTAATGTGATAGTTTTAAGGTTAACCATAAATGGTATGTAAAGTAGGTTATAGTGTTGATGTAAGAATATAGAACTCTCCACCATTTGCCACCTAAGGTCAGGACTCGGCTGCCCTAGCTGGGCAAATGGTGGGTCAGGGGCCTGGCAAGCCTTTGTGCAACCAGGAGCTGCTGAGAGCCTCAGAAGGCAGTCAAACACGAAGGCACTGCCAAAGAAAGCAGTGTTGTCGTTGAAGATAGACTCTCACCTCAGTGACAGCAATTGCCTCCCAAGTCTGGGACAAATGACAAATACGTTTACAATGGTTCATATTGTTGCCTAATTGGTTAGTCTCTTTTCATATCGGTTTCAATTAAAACATTTAGAAATTTGGACCTAAAAGCAGAAAGAATACACTGTATCCAGGCTTGCAACTAAGGATAAGGAGAGCCCCAGCATGGCAAAGTATAAGATTGATCTGTATCAGTTAGTCTGACAAAGTGATGGAGACTGGCGGTCTTCATGAGAGGAATGGCTCAGTTTGTGAGGCTCAAGATCTGACATCAGGCTGCTAGCATGGTGGGGCTCTGGTGAGACCTTCTTATTCCAGGTGGCTGTCTCTTTCCTTTGTCTTCACAGGGCAGACAGAGGGAGCAAGTCCTCCCCTCTCTTTTCTGATAAGAACACAGCTCCCACTGTGGGCCACCCTCCCCCTCTGTCTAACCCAAGAATTTCTGTAAAGCTCCAGTCTTTGGGCAGAGTCACAGGGAGTGTTGAGTCAATACACGTACTTCCGAGGGAAGGATAATTCACTTTGTAGTGCTTACTAAGTTACTTAACATGACTTTATTTTGTCTCTAGAAGATTTATTTTATTTATCCACCAAATGTATGTGTGAGTCTCTGTGGAGGTATGTGCTTGTGAGTGAGGGTTCCCATGGGTCCCCTGGAACTGGAGCATGGGTTTGTGAGGCAGCCAGTATGGGTGCTTCCGACTAAACTTGGGTCTTCTGCTCTTAACTGGTGAGTGCTTAAGATAATTAAACAACAAATGTCTGCAATGATTTCTGTAGCCAAGGATCCTTCTGGCAGTTTGAGAGAATCTGTATATTCTCCCACGATTAAGTTTTAAGTGCATAAAGTATTACATAGGATTATAAAGAAAACAATTATATGGAAAACAATTAATAAAAGTATTTAAATGTTGTGATATAGAGATAACAGTTCATTATGAATACGTTGAATAAAATCTCCTAGCAGTGAGTCTAATACCTATCAATTTCAGGCATGATGAAATAAGTTATTAAAATAGGTATGGTTACTAATATAGTTTAAAATTTTGAGTGTTTCTACTGGTGATAGGGTTACCAGTAGGTGTTATTATGACTAAATCCTGGCATTTATAGTTGAAAGAAATGCAACATATGCTTTAATACATTTTTTAATTCTATGCAAGGATCCCCTGCCATGTTAAGAAGGTCATTTTTAATATTCTTTTTATTTATTCTTTGAGAATTTCATATAGATATACAGTATATGTTGATCTTATCTACATCAGAAACCTTTAATTAATTAATAAAGAAATAAATTTAAAAAAGAATACAGAATACCTATGACATAAGACTATGTCAGCTATTATTAAACTTAATAACAGAGAACTTTTCACTATTTTTATTATAGAAGAATTTAGTTTCAAATAATATTTTAAAAATTGTGTGTTTCAGCTGAGGATGAATGCATTACTAATTAGTATGAGAGATTTTGAATGGGAAATTATTTTAACAAGTGCTCCTTCTTAGGAAGGCATTGCTACAAGAAAATCCACTCTTCCCTCACTAAATTCACATAGGCTTCCTTTTTGCATCTGACTGATTTAGGAAAACTCAATATTTTGTGAGCATTGCTCACAAATTCCCATCAAGAAAAAAGAATAAATCTGGGTTTACTCCATGTGAAATGGTGCATATATGATTTTTTTCTCTCTGTAATCCCTGAGTTTGGTCCTCTCAAGTAAAGAAGATGTATAACCAAAATGCAAAACTATCTTCTATACTTGAGATGGAATGCTTCTTCTTAAATAGGCCACCCTGAAAGGCAGAAAGACTTTTTGGGCATCATGGTTGGAATGCTGAGGACTACTTTAGTAAAGCAGTCAACTGCCTTTGGCCACAGATAATCCGACCACTTTTAAGGGACGTGGGATTGTTGGCTAAATCTGTCAAGAAACACCCTATGGCCGGGCGTTGGTGGCACACGCCTTTAATCCCAGCACTCGGGAGGCAGAGGCAAGCGGATCTCTGTGAGTTCGAGACCAGCCTGGTCTACAGAGCTAGTGCCAGGACAGGCTCCAAAGCCACAGAGAAACCCTGTCTCGAAAAAAAAAAAAAAAAAAAAAAAAAAAAAAAAAAGAAAGAAAAGAAACACCCTATCCCCAGAGGCGTAGTTTACTAACTCTGTGTGGAGACGATGAGATGGGTCACAGGAAGTGCCACTCTGCAGCCTGAATGGAGGAGGAGGCCTTTTCAGTGGAACGGACACTGGTCATGTGCCATTTCTTGTAAGGGGTTCCCGGTTCTAGTGTCTACAAAACAGTTGATTTCCAAATCACTTGTGTGTTATCATTTTTAGGAATTCCATCACAAAATAGAAGAGTCCATAATCACAGTACAAATAAATACGTTTTTTTATGGCATCCAAAACTTCTTCGAAGGATGTATCTTACTGATGTACACTCATCAGGTGATAAGACAAGTTCATAGTTTTAGTGCCTTTACCAAGACCACAGGAGTCAGATATGACATTAGGGCTGGGATGTGATTTATCTGTCCCCAAGTCTTTTTTACTAGAAGCTGTGGTTTGTAAAGTAAGTTTATTCTATTTTTATTTATGTGTATGCATCTGTGTGAGTGCATATCATGCATGCATGTGTAGGTGCCTGTGAAGGCAGGAAGAGGTTGTTAAGACCTCTAGAACAGATGGCCATGAACTATCAGCTATGGGTGCTGGAAAATGAGCCCCAGGCCTCTTAGCTTCTGAGCCATCTTTCCAGTAGAGTCTTTGGCTTCTGAAAAGAAGCAAGGGATACCTCACAAGAAATCACATTTCAAGAAGAATACACTAATTGTTTAATCAGTATGTATTCCTCAAAGCTCTCAAGTATGACAAGTAATATCCTATGCGTCTGTATTAAGCCATGGTTTCTGCCTACAAAAAGCTTAAAGTCTAGTGATGCTGGTATAAATCAGTGTAATTATAGGTAGGGATAATGGTATAAAGGTACCAGGTAAGAGGACCTATTTCTTTTCCTACTGTATCTTTAATACCTGCGCACACTGCCTGTGATCTTTACATTGCTTATGTGCGGAGCTTTGACACGTAGAGTGAAGACTTGGCCGTCTTTCTGTTTGGGTTCGAGACCTTCATCCTATTTGAGCTAGACCTCCCTGGCCTGCAGCTTCTTTCTCTGTAAACTGTAATAACAACAGGACTACCTCAAAAGCTGTGCTGGAGACAATGAGATTATCTAAAATGCATAGACAAACACCCTATATGCAGTACTTCATATGTGGAAGTGAATACAGTTCCTAGTCATTTCCTAGAGGATGAGACATGCCCTCGCCCCCCCCCCCCAGAACTCATTCTTCCTTTTTATCTTGGAATAATGTCCTCAATTAATGCCAAGCATCCAGATGTCATCATGTCCCTGCCCAGGCCCTGGTGTTTCAACGTCAAAGTGAAGTGTTTTCTATCACTATGATCTGGTCCATTTCTTAAACCCAGACTAATATTTCAGTTAAGAGTGAGCTTTTCACCTTTAGTCTTACAGGAAGCAGGGATGGGTCTCAGATCTTTGTTGAAATTCTGCAATGTGCAATTTAAAGTTAGATTGACCTTCAAGCTGACACAGTAAAATAAACAGTTTTATAAATGAAAATGGCTAATCTGGAATTGATCATAGCTAAGAGCTTCATTTCTTATTCATTCTCTTCATACAAGGTTGATATCATGCAAGTGAACGCTAATATTGTGCTTCCATTGTAGGGCTCTCTAAAGATAGACTTAGAGGAAATTAGGGGCACAGTGAACGGACAGGAACCAGAGGCTGTCGTCTCCTTCCTGATTTCAGACAATCATTAGATTTAAATATAGGTATGTCTAATTAAAAGGAGCTGCTATATCAAATTGTACTGTTGGAGTCTTTGTCTTAATGATTCTGGTCCTGAAGAAGTCAGGTTACACAGAAAAAATAAGGGGGAGTTTCACATACACAGACTTCAGGAAACCTCTACAAGTCTGTGGCTTCAAATATACCTCTTAAAAGCATTCTGCAACGACTTCAATTATTTTTGTCGAGGGTGGGTGGGGAAGAGTGCTAATTAAAAGCCCTTTACCCGAGGAAATACCATGATAGGAAATAAAATTTTGAACTAATATAAGATACACACAAATCAGAGCATGCGAGCAGGTCCGATTCCAGAGCCTTTGCAGAGTTGAGGAGCCTAGAGACCGTGGGAGAGCACGGACTCGCTGAGCAGGCTGGGCAATTGACCTTTGTTCTGGTTCTGCAGTTCTGGAGTTCAGGGAAAATGGTGGATCAGCAAGGACGGGCCGAGGGTGGTAAATAAGGCCTAGGCGCATGCCTGAGTGGACTCTCCTGAACTGTGTAGTCCTATGGCGTGCAGCCCGACAGCGAGATGGATGGCCTGGAAGGAGTAGTCCTTTACGTTTTTTAGAGCAACCTCGGGGAGGGCAGATTTTTATTGCAAGCACGTGTGCATGCTGCCAGCGCCCCTCCCAATACATGCACGCATGTGCGAGCGCACACATGTATATACAGACACTTAAAAGCCAAGGTTTTTGGGGGAGGTTGGGCATGAGAATGTTGTCCAAGTTAATGAGACCCTTTCTGATTCATAGTTGCAACCTTTAACTGGTCTGGCAAACACTGCTTATGTCTTTGTAGTCATTTCCTCCTGTGGTTAACTAAGAACAAATCATGGCATCCCATCTACAGTTTCTAAAAAGGTGAAAATTATGGACTTCCTCAGTCTGATAGTGTTATGAACTACATGGAACAAGTACTTTTTTATTTAGTAGTATTATTATTTGGTTTGATTTCTTTTTCGAGACAGGGGTTCTCAGTGTAGCCTTGGCTGCCCTGGAACTCACTCTGTAGAATAGGCAGGCCTCGAACTCATAGAGATCCGCTTGCATCTGCCTTCTGAGTGCTGGGATTAAAGGCATAATTGGTACTTAATTGAAGTGATTTTTCACCTCTGGGGACTGAACCCCGGGGGCCGCATACCTGCTAGGCATTGCGCTGTGTCTCCAACTCCTTTTTCATTTACCTTTTCCCCACTTTTTTATTTTGAGTCGGTAGCTTGCTAAGTTGCATTGGCTTGTCTTGAAGTCATTTTATAAGCCCAGGGTGGTTTTGAACTTGTGATCTTCCTGCCTCAGTCCCCTAAGGAGTTAGAATGACAGGTCTGTGCCACTAAGCCCGTGTTTGAAAATAAAAGTGTTAAACTGAATGACACAGTTAAGGTGAACCGTGTTGTGCTCAAGTCATTTAAGCCTAGCACTCTAAGAGTGCGTTCAAACACGGCAAACCCTAAATTCACAACACTGAAGAACACAAAGGGCCTAGGATTGGTACACAGCAGAGACTGACCTTGGTTAATATCTAAAAATTCTATTTTCTTTTATCTACTCTCCGTGTTTCTGGAACACTGGGTTTGTGGGGATTTTAATTTTCTTTTACTTTTTGTGTAAACTTTCCCAAAGCAACACACCCGAAATACCATCCCTGATTTAAGTCTCTCTGGAGACACCCCTGCCATTGATTGTCTCTTCCCTTCGACTCTCCTCCACAGCAACTCAGTGTCCAGATGTTTCAGCATCCAGATGGCCCATGAATCCTCTATTACCCAGAAAGGAGGGAGATGTGCACGAAAGTGGAACATTTGAAAGGAAAAACACCATTTAGCACCGGCGTGGAATGACAACATACAGGGCTAAAGGAAAGGCTTCCTGTGCTGAAGCAGCAACTTAAAGCCACGCGTGAGGCTCCATCAGCACACCCGGTTTCAGCCTTGCTTTTCCCATCACCAGTAAGAGAGAGGCCTGCCGAGGTCCACGCTCTTTAAAGGGCAGACAGCATGAAAGAACGCTCATGTACAATTTAAAGTAGCAGCTAAAATTGGAATGGTCACAAGAAAGCCTGCTTCTTTGCAATTAAATTGACAAGCTGTCTGTGATTACCCCAGGGAACTTGGCAGCTGAGCGATAAAAAGACTGCAAGTGTTGAAAGGTCTAACACAACTTACTAGGTGGACGGAGATCACATCTGTTTAGTACACTGATTGGGAGAGTTGTGGAATCCACTTGGCTCAATTAGCCCAGGAGAGACACTGATGATACCTCTTCCTCTCGGAAACCCTCTGCTCAGAACCTGTCTTGGAAACTTCCCACAAATATTTGGAAGCATGCATTAAAAAAAAAAAAATTGCTGCACAGTATTACGGTGCTGATTTTATTTAGTTTGAGCCAACCACCCAAGATTACCAGAGTCGAGCCAAAACCTTCCATCAAGTTATGTGAAAGTTGTATACATTTGATACAAAGACTGGCTGGATACCAGAGAGAGACCCTGTCTGTTAATGTTAATAATCAGCGACTGGAGATCATGGGAAGAAAGATGGTTTAATACAGCTATGTATTAGGTGAGAATTACCCAAGATTTCCATTGTTAGGTCTTTTGAGTGGGACAAAGTTAAAACTTAGGTTACAAATACAGGCACAACAGTAGATTTGGGTGGTGGCAATTTGCAACGATTATATTCATTTCATATCTGTCTTTTTAATTGTAGTGTACCACCTTTTAGAAGGGAAAGTACACACATAGGCAGTACCTTGTATTCACTAAAGGGGCAGTGGCCATGTCTGTTTTGATTGTGTGTCTCTCCAAGGACTGAGGGTAGTTTAATTTAGCAATCCTGGAAAATGGCTTGTAATTACTTCTGAAGCAGGACCACCCTGAGCAAGATTTCTGAGGCAGGTGAGTACTTTTTATGACCTCAGCTTTCTTTTCAAAACCAGTGATTTTCCCAATTAGCTCGCCACGTTGATTGGTGTTAGGGGCTGTGTGATACTTCAACTAAATTATTATCTTCAATGACACTTCGATGCTCCATGCTCATCAATTGGGTAAAGATTCTTTAATATCTCCTTTAAATGAATTAATAAATTCCTTTTAGAAGTGTAAAACGTTACATTTTA
The DNA here is from genome assembly GCF_014885135.2 of Alexandromys fortis. Lineage (NCBI taxonomy): Eukaryota > Metazoa > Chordata > Mammalia > Rodentia > Cricetidae > Alexandromys > Alexandromys fortis. The sequence continues at coordinate 1,100,217 of NW_026067995.1, forward strand.
TAAATTTTTTTTTCTCCAACATGATCCCTTTTCCCTTCTCCACAACAGCTTTGTGGAGTAGATTTTGTCCCCACTTTCAAGATAAAGGAAGGGAAGCTCAGAAAGGTTAAGTGAGTGACTTGCCTAAGGTCACATAGTAATTGGCAGCGCTGAGTCTTTGCACTCCAATCAAAGAGAGTCTGAGAGCTGGACCTAATGCGGAGCATGGTGTGTGATGTTTTTTTTTTTTTTAAAAGTCCTTCATTTGCAAAGCCTAAGTCAACACATTTGTGTAAATTGAACATTCAAGCTTCTCTTTTGGGATAACTGGATGCGATGATACACGTCTGCTGATGCCTTCAGCCAGACTCCTAAGGATCGGATCTAATTATTGAGGAAGAAAATGCATGTAGTTTCTCGTCCCATCACATTGGAGGTTGTACATGGATGTACTCCTTACTCGGATTTTCTAAGATGTGCGTCTGGACGGTGGCTGCAGTGGTTCTGCTGTTTCCAAATGCCCTCACTGCTACTGCTAGTCCAATGCCTTGTACAGAAGTGGAGCTGAATGATTTCTGATGCTAATGATGATTTCTGATGGATATTAACCAAACTGTGTTCAAAGATGATAGTTTGAGATCATCCAAGTCTCAACTATCCATGGCTATAGTGACTAGAAATAGCATGGATAATTGAAACCCAGAGACAAGCACACACCTCATTTTACAAATAGCTCCAGTTTCCTCCCTCAGCAAACCCTTAACTGTAGCTAATAACAATTAAGGTGCCTGGTTTGAGGTTTTGTCTTTCTCTTCTGCTCTGGTTGAGATATTGCTGAATGAATGGCTTTACAGTAGATAAAGAATGATTAAAACCAAGAGTCAGCTGGAGTAAAACCTCTATGTCTTCTTTCAACAATTGATAGAAGTATGGAACTTGATAAATAATTTTAAGTACAATGTTTAAAAAATAATTTTATTTATTATTGAATGTGTGCATGTGTGCCAAGGTGTATGTACTACGTTGTTCAGTGCCGGTGGGGGCCAGCAGAGGGCATCACATCTCTTAAATCTGGAGTTACAAGTTATAGGCTCTTTGACTGCTGGGAACTGAACCTAGGTCCCCTGAACTCAATGCCCTTAAGCTCCAAGCTAATTTCTCTGGCCTGACAATAAATGATTTTTTAATGAGACAGATATATAGCAATAATAATGGTTTTTCACCTCATTCTTCTCTTGGGCATAGCAGAAGCCTGGGATTAGCCAGGTTCATACCTGTCTCAAAGTTTAAAGCACTGTTTGCTTGTTTTCCTTTCCTTTCCTGTTGCTGTGATGAAAACACCCCAGCAGAAGCAGCTTAATAGAGAAAGTGTTTATTTTAGCTCACAGATCAAGATATTATCTGTCATGGAAGGACTGTTAAGGTGGCAGGAACTTGCAATAGCTGGTCATATCTAATCTGCAGTGAAGAGTAGAGAATAGTCCATACCTGCATGGTGGTTCTCAGCGTGGCCTCTCTATTTTGTGTGGTCTAGGATCCTCTTTCTAGTGCACCCACACTCAAGCTGGGTCATCTCATGTCAACTGACTAACCAACAGATGAGCCCCTCATAGGTATGCCCAGAAGTCTGTCTTCCAGTTGATTCTAGATCCTGGCAAGTGGACAATTCACACAGACCATCACATTAACTCTGCTCATTCATGCAAACCAACATATCCACCCTCACATCAAGGACAGATGCAAACGTCTTTAGATGTGTAATATCATCATATTAGAGAAAGATCCTGAAGGGGGCTTGGGTGTGCTTGGGTGCTCTGATCACACCACCAGTCGGCAAGTGGTCCTTCAAGAACTAATCTCATTTTACTAAGAAAATACTAGAACAACCTGTTCATCTAGAGAAACACGGGGAACTTGCTGATAATCTTGCAAACAAAAAAACACTCATCTAAGCTTCATATAAAACATAGGCATGCATTTAGTTACTGTACTATTGAGTCTCCTGACAAGCTGTTGACATGTTCAGGCCACTTGATATCTCTTTACCCAAGGAAAGTATGCTGAGACATGGAGGAGGGAAGATCCTTTGGCATTTCAAATTTTTCAACAATGCTAAGCTGAATGCTAGGTGAGGCAATTTCTCCTTCTTAGTTTGTGTGACAGGAACACTTGAGTGATTTGGAACCAGTCTTTACTGGTTCTTTATCAGCCCTCATTATCTTATTAGGAAAACACGGAGTCATTTAGGACAAATATGCACCCAGTTCAAGGTCCTCACCTCCCAGATTCTTTACTGGCCAGGGTCATAGGAGAGAATTTTGCCCATGATTTGTATGCAAAGCCATTCTGCTCCAAGCCCCACACAAAGCAATATTTTTCTATGAAAAGGGGCAAACTGATAATGTATACACACACTCATACCTCTGCTTCTTCTGCTAAAGAATACAGAAAGAAAACACATGTAGGTAAAGCAGCCATCTTGTGAGCACAGGGTAAAAATCCCCATATTGATGATGACAGACAGGGACGGAAGAGGAACATGAGTCACTGAAGGAATTATTGGGTCCCTGACATTGTGTGTGTGTGTGTGTGTGTGTGTGTGTGTGTGTGTGTGTGATTTCTGTCTCTAAGTGATGAAAAGTTTTAGTTGGGTTTCTTGACAAAGTTGCAAGTAATAGGACCTGATACGCAGTTTTGAGAGTACTGCCTTGAAGACATGAATTCCCGGAGCTCTTCCTAGCAGCCATTTTTAAATTCTTCTTTGCATCCTTTGAAGCTATGATACACTTTGGCCATAATTTCTTGCGCCTACTGGTTCTGGGCTTGCTTGTCAATCCCTTTGGGCCACAGTGATGTCTTTAAGGCTCTATAGGGATCCCCAGAGCATCTATCAATTCCCAATTTCCAGACAATTTATAGGCACATATAAATATATCACCATTTACTTGATGTTTCCAAAAGCCACCATAAAATTTGTTATTTGATATCCAGTATGAAAAATGTACATGCTCAGTATACACATGTACATGTAGATGGTATGGTGGTACAAATGAGAAACATGTCCTATAGGCTCATGTGTTTGAACTCTTGGTCCTCAGATGGTGGTGCTGTTAGGGGCATCACGGAGCCCATAGGAAGTGGAGCCTTGTTGGAGGAAGTACATCACTGGGGGCTGACTTTGAGAGTTCAGAGCCCCATCCCACTTCCAGTCCACTCTCTCTGCTTCATGCTATGTTGAAAATGTGACCTCTCCGCTTCCTACTTTGGCTGCCTGCTTCTAAGACTCCCTTACCATTGTGGATTGCCCTTTTAGAACTGGAAGCTAGAATAAACTTCCTTAAGTCACTTAAGTCTTGGGCGTTTTATCAACAGATAATAACTGATATGTCGGGATCCAGCCTCAATGGGTTCTTATGCTCTAGGGTAGGGGCATGTGAATTAGAAAATGTAGGTAGGAGGAACAGAGATATGAAAGAAATAAAAGGCATAGGATAGAATCAGGAGGGCAACTCAGTGAATACTGAATCTGCCCACATGTATTTTCTACACGCTTATATACCCCAATACAAAAAGGGAGAAAGAAGGCAAAGGACTGCTTTAACATGACACAGTCAAACCAGTTACTTGCTTCAGTACTTGATATATCAAGCCACTATTTCCTGAGTTAAGCATTTGATGTTTGGGGCAGGATATGCAGTGAATACACCTTAGACCAAGTATCCTGTAGGCAGCCACTCCCTGGGCCAAACCTCCTGTTTTAAAATAAAGGAGCAGGAATAGGCTTGAATTTTCTGACCTTTGCTCAAGGTGGAGCAGATGGCCCATAGGGGCCATCTTAATGTCTAAAACACCAAGTGACCAAACCCGAGGCCAGGATGTATTGTTAGTGGTCACAGCAGGTGTCATCAACTCTGAAAGAGTGGAAATAAGCTCAAACTCTCTGACCTTTGAGTCAAGGTGGAACGGGACTCACATCTTTGGCCCCTCACACTGATATAGATGGCATTATCACCAACCAAGGTGTGCCAAGGATGCTTTGAAGACAAGATCTGTGGGAGTGCCTTGTGCGGCAACAATCTAGGTTTAAACCCATGGTTGCCATTAGCCTGGTATCCTAAATGAGTCAGGCTTCTGGACTGGGGGAATTATAATGCAGGCCCTCAAGGTTAGAAAAAAAAATCATAAAAATGTTCACCTCTTTTTTGTTATGAAAATATCCAGACTTTTGAGGCTAAGCACTAACAGTATTTATATGTTACACAAGAAATTTCTGTGCTCAGGTGGGAGACGCAGGTAGATATAAGCTCTAGCAGGGCAAAGGCTATCTACCAGACTCAATGTCCATCACACTGCAGATGCTCAATCCATGGGGATTGAATTGAATATGGTGAGAAGAAAATAGTAGGGACGAAGAATTTCGGCTTTCAGGCTTTCCATTCTGCTGCCCTCTGCCTTCTCAGCAGAGAGACATGCACGCACAATAAGTAGAATAGGGCAGATACTGGGATACTGTTTTCAGAGGCTTGTGCCCAAATCCTGGAAAACTCTAAACACACGGAGAAAGAGGAGGAAGAGAATAATTCGTGCTTTAGCATAAGTAGTGTAGAGACAGTGAAATTATCATAAGAAAGAATTTGCAAACAGTGGGAGACAGTCACTAATTGTTGAAAATGTTTGTGTACCCATAAATTATGCTTTAAATGGCTTATGGGTATCCTGCTTAAATGTTGCCCCCTTTTAGTTTGTATGTCAATTTCTTACTCATTTCGTGAACATTTTAATAAAACTCCTCATCTCTGTAAGAAAGGTTACATTGGGTGGGGAAACAGATGAGTTACTGGTAACTCTGACCAGAGGACACTCACTATCTGGGCAACGGCCCACAATGCAGGTATCATTATCCATCAGAGGTGGATTATTTGTAAGGAAACAGCCCTCCACTGTGTGCGGATTCCTTTTATGAACAGACAGACAATAAGCCTAGGAGAATGTGTCTCTCTTGGCCAGGTTACCAATGATGTGTGCTCACTGCCCTGTGAAAGGAGGCCGGCTTTGAACTGGGTCCTTTGTCAGTCTTTGAACTTAGTAAGGAGTAGACACACGTGTGTGGACACAGCCAACTAACCAGACATCCTGGACAGAATGAAGTTAGAGCCCAGGCTTTGCAAGATGGAGGACACAGTGCCTCAGAACATGGTCTTTGGGAAACACTGGGTCAAAATCCACCCACTCAAAAGATTAGACCTTGTCTGTGCTGTCCAGTTTCATTAAAAAGGCAAAACAAGACAAACAGAATGGGAAATCCTCGAAGTATTAAAGTATTAGTAATACTTTAAGGGAAGGTAAATAAGCCTCTGTAACTATTCCATCATTTCTGTGTTGATCAGGCATAAGGACAGTAACATATGAGCTTCAACTGGCCTTGAAGACTGGCCAGTTGAGAATTTATGGTCATTGCATTGGAGTGACCAGGCATTTCTAATCTACGGGAATCTCTAAGAAACAATGAGCAAGACTCATTTCTTACGTGAAAATTCATTATCTGGAACACTGGAAAACACATGCTTGCCTTACATTTCACAGAATAGGAGGGGTCATCAAACCGTGCTGCAGGTCCAAATCCCACCTAACTGGGGGGGGGAGGGGGAGGCATGCATCATGGGTGTGCCCCACCCTGAGGATCCGAAGGCTTCAGTTGTGTCTACCTGTGTCTGTGCAGCTGGGGTCCTGCCTGTCTGAGGTCTGACCAATCATAGGATGTTGCATCCCATAGTAGCTGAAGCAACCTTGGTGTGGCTAGGCCCTGGCCTTCTCACCACACTCCTGGGACAATGGTCCACCTTCAGGTGGCCATGCCCTCCACTAGTTCACCCCCAGGAGGATGCATGCCATGTTTTCTTCCCCAGGCAGAGCAGGAAGGGTCTCTTGTAGGCTATTCTGTACACTTCTGCTCACCACCCCATCAACATGTGGGCGTGGCCTTTTCCCAGGGGCGCTTTCTTGATGTGGTTTTTGGATTCTTTTTGACAGACTTTCTGTGCTTTCCCTGGCTCGCCCACGATCTCGAAACTGGTTTAAAGTACCGACATTCATCATTCATAATCCTTCTTCTACCACACTAATTTTCTTGAGATGCTGTTGCTGGCCCCCCTTTTCAGTGACTCCCGAGAGGTTGGAGATGGGGAGAGACCTCTGGCTCACAAGCAGGGCGTCTTGCAGGGTGGTGTTAGCCCCCAAGCCAGACAGGGCGCCACTTAGCTTTTCTAATCCTCTGTTTACTCCTCACTCTGAATTTCACGATTCTAGAATTTCTCTGTACTTCTAGAGAGGGATTAGGGAAATTTACAGTGTGATTGTGGCATCAGGGAAAAGCCAACCCTAACAAATGAGCCAGTCATTTAACAAGATGAAACAGGTTTATTTGATGGCAGGGCAACAAAAAACGCAGGATTTGGGGCTCAGAGAGGCACGGTGGCTCTTCTGACCCAGGAGCAAGCAGGTGGTTTATTGGATCGGTTAAAGCTGGTCTGGTTAAATAGATTCAATTGCACTTTGACGTGAACACTTCGCTGCGTTTCCCAACTCAGTACTGGGTTTTAAAGATCTGTTTCTCAGATGTCTAGAATGTTTCCATTCCATCATAATGGAAAATAATCGTGACCTTTCTTTTAAACAAAAATCTCTGCGGTGTAGATACAGGAAGCGAACAGAAAGAACACACTGTTTTGCATGGTTGATGTGGCGCATCCGAGGCATAAAACACTGCCCACTATAAACATATGAAAGCCGAGTCAGTTCTGTTAGGCCCCGGCGATGATCGATTGCAAGCTTGGGGTTGTAAAGAAAGTACCATTCTGGAACCATGGTTTATCAACAGTTTTATTTTCCCAAGACAACTTTCTCCTAGCTAGCTGGGAAAATGCAAGGACTCCACTGGAGGAGGAGGGGCACGATTGTTTCAAAGTCTTGGCTCTAACAAAAGTTACTTTCATAGACTCCCACACAAAATGTATTTGGGCTTGGCAGAAACATATGCTCATCCCAACCTGCAAAATGTTATTTTGAATAAAGGGAGAAAAAGAGCCCACAAAAATTCTGATCTGTCCAGCTTACCTTTGTGGGTGGCTTTACGGATAAGGGGATTAGTGGGGTGGGAAGCTAATTTCGCCTCCAAATCTTTCCTAAATGGGCTATTAAAAGTGTTTAATAACCTCATCTTTCCAAGGCCCATTCTTTTTTTTTTTTTTTTTGTGATGTAGAGAAAGGACGGTTTCAGAAGCTCCATTCCTCCCCTCCCAGAGCGGTTTGCCTCTTGGGCCTCCTAGCCACCTCTCCCCTTTCTTTCCTGAAAACAAATGCCCTATTTATCCCGTATCTGAACCCTAAGCAGACACGAAGGGCCGCCCCAGCAGGTGCATTTGATCCCCCACCACCACCCAGTGCAGCCGCCCTGCTGGTGTGGGATGGGGTTCGGAGAAGCCCCGAGGGGAATCGGGGGCTGCAGAGCAGCAGCGAAGTGGTTAAGCAGCAGCCGGCCGGTGGGCGGACGGGCGGGCGGGCGGGCAGGGCGGAGGCGCCGAGGAGCTGCGCCCGCGGCAGCCCCAGCGGCAGCTGCGGCGAGAGGAGCGGGGAGCTGGCGGGCCGCGCCCAGAGACCCGCAGAGAAAGGGCAGCGCCGCCGCCGGCTGCCGGCCTCGGCGCGGTTAATCACGCGCTCCCCTCTCGCTGCTGATTTGCGAGAGCAGATTAATCAGAGAGCGCGGCTTGATGAAATTTGCTGTTATTGTGCCCATTTTTAGCAACATCTTTTATTATCTTCATTATTCATTTACAGGGGACCGGCATCAATTATGCAAATGAGTTCACAGACTTTGCCGATTACTTCATTTGCCGCTATTGTTTGTGGAAATTTAATTATTAAATATTATTAAGCTTGCGTTTTCTTCAATTTTCCAAGGCTTAGTTTCATTTGATTTTTCCTCCAGCTGCTCGTCGCTCCTTTCGGTGCCAAAACAGTTCCTCATCAAAGCGGCTCTGGCATGTGAAGACCAAATAAAATCTCCTCAATTTAATAATTTTGATGTTAGTCCCTTGTTCTCAGCTGCTTGCTCAAAGCAATGCAGAGAGGAACGCAGAGCACATTCAGTTTAATGAGCAGAAATTGAATTCAAGTTTGTTCGGAATTGACTTCAATTAAGCAGAGTCTTAATGATAAATTAATCTCTTTTCTTTATTCCCTAGAATTTGTTTTTCAAAGTAGGAAATTGGACTACATTGAAAGACCAAATAAAGAATACCAATTTTAACTAGATCACGGAGCTGATAGCAAAATTTAATTCTTTATAGTAAGGTACTTGGACAAATAGCATTCTTTCTGCGGCATGTATTATAATTTATATTCATTGTTACCACTTACACATCCGTGGCATGGATAAAATGGCAGTTGAATTAAATATAGGCTTGTAATAGACTTCAGAGTTTTAATCTTTATTAAGAAACTCTAATTGAATGCATAATTAGCTTTTCAGGCATTGGGAAATTTGGTTTAATATCTGGGTGAACTGAAAACATTGATCAGGAATTTTAAGGCAATCTTTCCTAGTAATTTTTATTTTTTTGAACGGAAATGATCGGGCCATGTTTAAAATGGCATTTTAAAACCGAATGGCAAGAAGTGGAGGGGCGAGGAGATCGGTTCATCCTGTGTTGTTAGGGACAGGCCGCCAGGGCTTCCTTGGAACCAGAGCCAATGCTGGCAATTTCAAGTTCCTTTTATTAAAATCTCTAATGTTCCTTCAGGCCACCAAATCCATTATCCCCGTGCAGACTTCCCCTGAACATCAAACTCACAGTGGCTTGGGGATTTTAATGAGGACATTCATATTGATTGTTTTCTTACTCTTGTTTGGGTTCGCTGTCACTGTCAAAAATGTACCTGACTTTTTTTTTTTCTCCACCTGAATCCTAGATCATCTTTTTTTTTATGGAACATGTGGAGACTACTTCTCCGTGCTCCAGCCCACAAAGCCCTCTATCTGCATATGCCAAATGCTATTATTGCAGCTCCTTCAGGAGTGACCTTAAGAGAGAGATTGTTTGTTCCAAAGAACTTCAAGCTGTTCGCTGTGCTCTATTCATAGTCACAGATTTAAAATACACCAGCGATGGGAAATACATTCCGGCTGTGTTTTGTGTCACAGAGCCCACAGGTTCCCTTCCCCTGCCTCCTGCTCCTTCTAAATACTCACTTTATTATTCTCGGACGTTCAGAGACAGTGCGTGCAAATTCGACTTGACTGTGAATTTTAGATCGGATGGCATGTGATGGAGGTTATCTACCCTGTGTGACAGGGCCGTGTCGTTAGCTCCAGTGCTGTCCAGGTTCTACCTGCTCTATGTCAGAATTAAAGATTTATATAATAATAGAATTTTAAAACCTAGAGGCTTCTTAAAAAATCACCTAGCCCATCGCCTATGTTTTATAGATGAGGAAACTGAGTCCCATAAATGTTATACAATTTTCCCAAGGCCACAGATACAACTAGAGGCAGGGTCAGGATGGAAATTTGCAGATAGGTTAACTTCTAGACCAAAGAGTCCCCTGGACCCCTCCACACACACTTTCCAATGCTGCTTATATGTTGTACGGTGACAACTTGGAGTAAATGGAAGCTGGCTTTAAAAGGACAGGAATTAATTTATTGTCTTGTTCAAACTGGGAAATATATTGATTAAAGTGCATAAAAGCACACACAAATGCAGTAAGCTTATTTATCTGGGACTTAGACAGTTGGGGAGCCTAAATAATGGGATTGTTTTGTGCTCTGCTTTCGTGAGAGAGAAACAAATGAAAAGTTAATAGGCTAGTTTGAGGGCTTTTTTTTTTTTTAAGAAAAAAAAATTCCAGAAATTCTGTAGCACTGTAGGGTCTATAAGTATTGAGTCCTGTGTTTTCTGGTAGGGTTTGACAACATTTTGGCTTAGTATGCCCAGTATTTTTTTTTTAATTCCATCCCCTAAGAAATGATGGTACCCTAGTCATCCCTCATTTACTTTGTTCAGTCTGACAACTGGGCAGTTTGCCAGATTTTGAAAATGGAAGAGTGATAAGTCTAGGGAGGGGGTCACAGCCACACTAGGGTGAGAAGGGAAAGGAGTGACTGATTCTGGCGTGAGAGCAGAAGGGTTTAGTGTGAGTGCGGAGCAGAGACCAGGGCTGCTCACGTGGAGGAGCTGTGTCTGTGGACCAGCCTTCCTGCCCATGTGCCATGGGATGTGCAGACGCGGGGAGGTTTTCTAAGGCAGAGGGAAGGCGTGAGTATGTCAGGCACTGCTAGATAGAGTGAGCTTGTCTGATGGTTTGCGTAGGACTTCTAGGGAGCTGAACTTCAACACCAGGGTTGGTACCATTTTTGTACAACGTTGAGGTTGGCATTCACCTTTGTTCTCTGGGGCTGGGAGGCAGATGTTTAAGCAACTTTAGCCATCATGCAGATATTCCTGGGGTGGTGGGCTCATCTTCATTTCCTGTTAACTATTGTCTTACAACCTCTCAGGTGTGTAGTTACAGTGTATCAAAGGTGTATAGTTACAGTGTAAACCAGGCTAGAGGGACTTGGAAGAGAGTGGGGGATAAAGGAATAGGAAATAGAGATCAACTAGAAAATGAGAAGAGCGAATGAAACACCAGGCATTGATGAGGGTAGGAGGCAGGTACATGTGATGTATGGCTCATTTATGCTTCACCTACGGTCCAACGTTGATCTCTTCTGTCCACTCCACCCTTGGGCTGTTAATCAACACCTGGGTGTCTCTGTGTCTTCTGTTCTCACAGAAGGGCTTGAAGCTCACAGCTTCTGTCTTGGCAATACTGCAGAATGAGCCATAGTGATGTAGATATTTGTAAAGATGTTTCTGAGAACTCACTAAATCAAGGCAGATAAAATCTCATGTTACATTGTGCTAGAGAATTGTATCAAACTTAGGTAAGTCTGTTTTGGATTTCTAGCAATCAGAATAGGTCAGTTAACTATACCACAGCATCACAGTGGACTGAATTTCCTCTTGATTTCAAACCGATCAGCTTCTGAGTATAACCGCTTATTTGCTGACCTATAAAACTGTTTTTGATTTTCTCTGCTATAAAAGTAACGCAAGTGTAAAAATAGTAGAAAGAAGCATTTCAGCTAAGACCAATAATAGTTTCTTCTAAATTTGGGATTTAAAATTCAGGCCAAATTACATAACTCTGATGATGAAAATTGGGAAAGTCCAAGGGATCTAAACAAGCACTACAATATAAATGATGATGCCGCCGACGGAGCGTTCTGTTTACTGCTCACAGCCTGCTGAGTTAAGGGACTTCTCAGACTTCAGCTGAAGGGGAAAGGTGGATGCTCCCTTCCACACCTGTCACCTTAAGCTGACTGAAAGCACGAGTTCAGAAGGATTTGAAGTCTGCGTGAAGGGTGTCTGCTGCTGAGGTGATTCACCTTTGAGATGACCCGTCAATCAGGCGCAATGTCGGGGGCAGAGCAGATGGATGTTCGAGGACACCGAAGACACATTCCCTCACTGTCTCTCTCCTCGGAAAACCAACCATTGTCTAACTGGGCTTTACCAGTATATATTTTCTACTTCATCGAGCAACTTAATAAACCCAAACCAGACTACTGGGTCTGCTCACCCTTGTGTTCGCATCTCTTGGAAGTTCATTTCGAATCAACTGCTCCTCCTGTTCTGCCTTATCCATCCAGATTTCATCTCTGTGTGATGCTGTTGCTGCTGCTGTTGTAACATTTGCAGGAGGATCACTATCATAAACCCAGCATTCCAAACTCGGTTGGTCGACTTAGCCAAACGTGCAATCCACAGAGACAAATTCTTTCTATGTAGTGCACTGTACAGGTGGCCTTGGAGGTTGCAGAGGTGATCAGGGTGCTTGCTCTGCCCTCAGGGAGTTCATAGATGAAGTTATCAGGGTGACAGAAAAGCAAGGTAATCACTGGAATGAGTGTTGTGAAAGGAAGAAACAGGGTTCTAAGCAAAGAGACCCGAGGCTCCCTCCTCTTAAGCAGGTGGGAGGCAATTTGAAAGTCAGCTGGAATTTTCGAGGCCCAGAATGAAGTAACGGCGTGGGGGTGGGATTGTGCAGAAACCTTTTCTTCACAGTGGGAGCTACTTGCTTCTGTGTGACTTCATGGGTGAGAATCCACCCTGGCCTTGCTGAGCCAAGCGGGCTGCCTTTATGAAGCTCAGTCCATGAGACCTGTGGTGTCTGCGGTACACAGGAGGGGGAGCTTGTTAGTGTAACACCGTCCCACGTTTTACCCAGTGTGCTCTGGTTTAGGATGGAAAGAATCTGGCCTCTAAGTGCCGTCTGCCTTCTATAATTTCTCCTCTCAGTGGGCCCAGAAGGAGTCAAGTCTCTTGTGAAATCAACACAAAGACAAAGGTCAGGGTGAAGGCTTGGGATGAAGCTTGTCCCTCCCCACACCTGTGTGTGTGTGTGAGTGCGCATGTTTGTGTATACATGCCTTTAGGTTTGCTCTGTCCTGATTTTCCATCAGAAAAAAATTTAAGAAGAAAAGGAAGCCTTTCTCTTTTCTTTGTAACCTTTCCACCAACCTACTGTTAACATACTTAAAGATTCTGGCAGTTATTAAGAACGCCATACATTTATGATGAACACATGTTTAAAAGAAAAATCAAACAAAAGGCAAATGAAAGGAACAGAACCTGATTTGCAGAAGATCTTGAAACTTTGGTATTTTTGTTGATTTTGATAGGAGCATGAATTTAATTCTGCCCTTCTCTATCAGTGACTAATGGTGTTCAAATAAACTGGGATAGAATACATAAGAAAATAGCTTTACTTCCTTGGGCATGGAAGGAATGTTATATAAGAGCTAATTTTGATTAAGTAAATAACAACAGGGAACCAGAATGTACTTACAGTAGACTCCCACACAAAACTGATACAGATTTGTTAAAAAGAGAATGTAAACCTCGTGTGGAAGCTGGTACCTCTGAGTCCAGCCCTTGTGGCAGGGGAATCACTGAAAGTCCGAGGCCAGCCTGGGTTGTTGTAGTGAGTTTTAGGCCAGCGTGAGTTACAGAGTGAGGCCCCATGTCAAAGCATCAATAAAGGCAGAGAGAAGAAGGGAAATAGAATAAGTTTGAGAATGGGATCCCAAAGCAGGAAGAAGCAGAGGAGGGAGAAGCAGGGGAGAGACGGCCATGTAAGGAAAGGCTGGCTCAGGGTTTCGGGCCTATGGGTCCTCAGGGATCCTTTCTGCAGCAGGTTTCACAGCACGGATACCACATCATAGTTCCACTCTAACCACTGTTTATAGCTGTCTAAGCACCACTTGTCTTTGGATTTCCAAGACCTTGGTTCCTAATGGGATAGATAATCATAGAAGCCCATCACAGGGGAATAATTATTCACGGGGAACATTATCTCCAGCATGGATCTGGCCTTAAGAACTAAGAGGTTTATAGAAATTGCCCCTTTCAGTAGGATGATTTGATTTTTTTTTTCTCTCTAACATTTTACTGTGCCTCCGAGTAGCTAAACAACCCCCTTTCTCACAAGGCTGCTCTTTAGACATAATCCATGTTGCTTGATGCGGAGTCACCCAGGGAAAACTGCTCCCAAGTCTCAAGGCCAGCTTTTCTGGATTCTATCATTAAAAAAAACTCACAGGAAAAGAAGCAAGTGTGGGTGCCCTGCAGAAGAGATATTTAAGGCAGGTTATCAGACGTTAGTTTTTAAAAAATATTATTGAACGACATCTTGAATTTTGCAGGAAAACGGATGGAGCTAGAAAACATTATTTTGAGTGAGGTAACCCAGACACAGAAAGACAATTATCACATGTACTCACTCATAGGTGGTTTTTAAACATAAAGCAAAGAAAACCAGCCCACAAATCACAATCCCAGAGAACTTAGACAACAATGAAGACCCTAAGAGAGACTTACACAGATCTAATCTACATGGGAAGTAGAAAAAGGCAAGATCTCCTGAGTAAATTGGGAGCGTGGGGACCTTGTGGGGAGGGTTGAAGGGGAGGGGAGAGGCAGCAAGGGGAGCAGAGAAAAATGTAGAGCTCAATAAAAATTAATAAAAAGTATTATTTGGAGGCTGGGAGGTTAGCTCTGTGTATCACATGCTGTGCAAGCCTGAGGGTCAAAGTTCAAGCTCTGGCACCCCTGTAGAAGCTGGGAGTGCTTATAATCTCAGTGTTGGGGAGGGGCAGGCGGGCAGGGGCAGAGAGATTCCTGAGGCTTGCATGAGCTTCAGGCTGATGAGGTCAAAAATCAAGGTGCATAACTTGAAGAATGACCCCCAAAGTTGACCTCTGTCTTCCATGTGCCCATGCATACACATGAACACCCACCTTCATCCCCACACCCAGAGCAGACAAACTATAATAGGAATGAGCAGCGGAAATAATGCAGGAGTCTGAATTTTTTTTTGTCAGAGTTCATGGAGTTTTAGGAGCCAGGGAGGCTTTAATGTCACTTTGAGATGGAGAATGCAAACCCGGGGACTTTCCTGTTTGCTCCTTTTCAGTTTTCAGTTCTGAGAACAGCTTTCTGCTCTGGGGACCTTCTCCCACCACAGAGCTGTCCTGTTTTAGCTGGTGTTTGAGTGTCCTGAAGATGTTTACTGTCTTTCCGTGGAATGAAAAGAAAAGAAAGGAGCAGAAGAAGGAACTCTTGTGTTTATTTCTCAGGTGGTGGTGGTGGGTGGTTGTCAATATCTGTATTTTTAAAAAGTCACCCCTCCTGTTTAGCTCTGTCCTTCATAATACAAATTGCAAACAAGGCAGAGTGCCAATGCTGAAAGTAATTTCAATTAAAATTCCCCGGGCTTTTCAGGGGCGACAGAGGAATCAGCCTCAAGCCATTGTCCTGGGGTCTGCACAGCTTACCTGGAAAGCTTCAAGAGGGACAAGTAATTTTACTGTCAACTACCCTGGCTCCCACCCCTGACTGTCCCAAGCCATAAACAAAGCAGTGGCTGCCCTGTGCACAGAACAGAGGGTTCGGTGATCGTTTGTCTGGAAAAGCTGGTAATGGACTATTAAATAGTTGTTTGTGAAATCATTGCACATGACCGTGTTTACTTGTCTCTGCAGAAGTATTGCTGTTTACCCAGTTCTGGATAAAGAGCAGATCGTTTGACAAGACCCCAGAGTAAATAGCATCGCTCCCAATATTCCCCTTCTTGTCTGCTCCAGGCCTCTGCCTCTTCTGCTGTCGTGGAATGAAACAGGGGTCGGTGGAGGGGGGGGGCTGGGCAAGAGTGGATAAGTATGATGAACCAACGATTGGCATAGCCAAGGAACACTGCTGTGTTTCAAGGCATCGCTCACAGCCTCTTGCTATGGGATTTAGAAGTCACACAATGATTATATTCCAGTTTACGCTACAGCTGCTGATAAAGTCGGGGCTGCTCAGAAGGGGTGACATGGAACTGACATCTATCATTGGCTTGTTAAATAACACCGAACACGTCCTGAGTATTTAGTTATCTGCCAGGCACTGAACATGAGGCCTGCGCTTTCTTATCTCATAGAAGTGACAGGGGATAGTACTATTATCATCAGGTTACAGGTGGCAGAGAAGGATACATGCAGTTCAGCTGTGTACCAACTCTTATATTTGGTGGGAAGGGAAGTATCATTTGAATCGAGAGCCTCCAGCCCCAACCATTCAGTTCGTGTGTTCATTGGAGCCGTTTCATAGTAGACTCAGATCCACAGAAAAATGAGCCCAGGATCACTCACCCTGGATGCAGGGCTGGAAGAAGTGCTGGCCAACAAAGGAGGCTGGGTATAGCAGTGTGCACAGGGCCATGAGGCCTTGTACTCAACTGACTTTGGTAGCAGAGGAAACTGAGAAGCAGAGGGAGGATAGATCTAATAAGTCCCTATCCACCGCTAGGGGTTATTCCTAGAGGGTCAATGAAAATTAACATGCAAAAGGCAGAGCCAAGGAAGTGAGTTCATAATTTCACATATTCATGTAGGGCTAATCTCACAGGATCATTTCCTTAGATCTCACCTTTATCTTGAAATCGTGGTGCCCCTGCCTTCTGTGCTGTTGAAGGCATACTTTGTGTATCATTCTGCATCCATGAGGCCTTGTACTCAACTGACTTTGGTAGCAGAGGAAACTGAGAAGCAGAGGCTGGTGGCCAGGCTGATGCCATCTCCTTTGCTTGCTCTGGGAACAGCAATCTTTCCAGCACCCTCCAAGCAGCTTCCTGCGTGTTGTCTCCGAGTGTCTTCCACGCTACACTTTCATTCTCATAAGGACCCCTGTTCATGTCTTCTCTTTCGCCTCATTGTGGGCCTCTTCCATTCCTAGGAAATGGTACACGTTACGCTCTTCCTGCTCCTGGCTCAGTCTGATTTGGGGTTCTGTAATTCATTGTTATGTGGAGAGCGCCTTCAGTGAAACACAACAAGCTGCAAAATATAATTCTCCCTTAATGTATATTTACTAAGTGTATTTATTATTCATCAGGATGTGCATTTTAAAATGTGAGTCTAGATTCCCTCACTTTTAATCCCAAACAAATGTTAAAAGATTTATTTTTATAATAATCCTGGAACGAGAGCTAAGTAAGCCTCCCCGAACGCAGCTTGCCAAGTGGTGAATGTTAGTACTATATATCCATGCTGGATGCTCAGTTTGCAGTTGCCTGTCGTCCCTTACTGTTCTGCTGCTGATGTACAGAAGCGTACAAGCACACCAGGGCTCGTCAATGGTTGCAATTTGTTGGCACTGACTCTGGGGAAGGAATACTGCAAGGGAAAACATTACAGTCCCTTTTCTTTGCCATTTATGGATAGATATGGTGGGGGAAATAAAGGGAGATAAATGAAGAACAGGGAATATGTGTTCCAGGAGACAAGAAAATGTACAGAAATAAACTTCGAAGACCTCAAGGTGCCATCAACATGAAAGTGCTGGAGAAGTATATGAAGAATTAAACACAAATGTATTGAGCCTCCCAAAATGAGCAGTTCCTACTTTCCCATCCTACAGGAAGAGGGGACTCTGGAGAGTAGGTGCCACTGTGATACTGGTGCAGGAAACAATTCTTAGTAATATTCTGAGGCCAGTTTCAGAGACGTGGCAATGGTGTCTGTAGCTAGAGAGGCTTCCATTTGAGCAGAGGGCATCCCCTGATTTGAGAGGAGTCTTTGATCATTAGCCATCTTTGCTACAACGCAAAGAGGCACATATTTCACACATTCCTTGACAAGACTATTTTCTTATTGTTGAGGACAATAATAAGAAAATAATCACTTTTCTCCAAACATTATTTTTAGTAAACCCACAGTGCTTATAATATATTAGCAAATGTATGGTTTTTCCCCAGGGAAATGACAGACTAATGATATGATTCCATTGAAGTCTAACTCCATGGGAGAATTAGTTTCTTGGGTTACTTACAGGTTATGGGTGAGGGGTTCCTTGCAGTAGGATTGGTGACTCAAAAACAGCTACATCACCTGACAGTCCACTGTACTGGGATGGTGGGCTCACTGAGCCTGCATCCCTGGGGCTCCTGCCCCAACCTGGCAGCTCCACCGCCGATGCTCCACATCTGACCAGTTGTTTCCTGCTTTAAAACCTTGGTGAAAGGCTGTGAATCCTGTATGTTTTGGGAGTCTCCTGAGCCTTGTGAGTTGTTAGCTTCCTGAAGCTCAGAAGCCTTCATTCTCCTGCCAGGAAGGAATGTTTCAATGAGAAATAGAGAGCTCCTCCACAGCTATCAATGCTGAAACACATGTAAACACCTTTCAGTAAAAAGGATAATTCAATCAAAGATGTCACTCAGTTCAACTCTTGGACAGCGTTGCCTCCGGATCACATATCACTGTATTCAAACTCCAGTGTAGTAAGAATGGAAGTTATTTAGAGAGAAGTGCTTCAACTTTCACCAAAAAAAAAAAAAAAATGTGATTGTACTACTTTGGGTAGAGCTGAAGAGATTAGAGATTAATTGCTCTGGTTTTGAATACATTATCAAGCTAGTCGAGACAAAGGTGGAAAGAGAGTCTCAGTGACTGACCAGTGCACCCAACTTTAATCTCCATCCTATCATGATGTAGTCTTCAAATATAATTTCACTGGACATAAATGATTTGATGATGCATTTACTTCAAGTGAGAATCGTATGCTGTGCTAACAGAGAAGGAATGGATGTGGTTTCTACATATATTTCAAACATTGTGGACATAGTGATATATGCATTAGATGATAATTAATGTTGAATGTCATATTTAATGTTGAAGAGTCATATTTAATTGGGGAAATCAACTTTACTCACATAATAAAACAACTTAAAAGAAAGCGAAGTAAAGGAATTTTAAGGAAATAGTGGGAAAACGCACTCTAAGACTCTTAAGCCCTGTGATTACTCTTTGGTCTCGGTCCACAACTCTCTGTCCCATGATGCCATACTTTCTTCTCTGACAGATTTCTTCTTAACCGATGCTTTCTTCCTCTGCTCATCAGATTGAGACCAGAATCATTCTTTTCTCTGTAAGATACAAAGTCACAAGACCTGTAATCTAGCCATAGCCCTCAGTATTTAGCAAATGGGCTAAATAGAAATAATTGGGTATCTTCTGATGAAGTTGGAGCTTGTACTAAATGCCATGGGTGTCATATGAAACAACTGATAAGTTACATTGAAAAGAATTCTTTCGACTACAGAACAGGCAGTAAAGGAGAAAATGAGAAGAATTTGGGAGAAGGCATTTTTCTAATGACATCATAAGTGCTGAGAGCTGGGGATTTTGGTAGTGATTCTACCCATGCAGTGGAAGCAGTGGGCTGGATGCTTCCATGTTTGTTTTTAACTTCATCTAAG
The DNA here is from genome assembly GCF_014885135.2 of Alexandromys fortis. NCBI lineage: Eukaryota > Metazoa > Chordata > Mammalia > Rodentia > Cricetidae > Alexandromys > Alexandromys fortis. The sequence goes on from NW_026067995.1 coordinate 1,119,099, forward strand.
AGGATTTGGAAAGAAAACAGTGGGGCCTCAGAGACTCAAACCAGTTTCACTGTTAGTTGACCTGTGTGAAGAAGCATCCTTACTAATCAAAATATAGCAAAGGGTGGGGCCACTCAGATTGTAGAAGGCTTTGAAATGTTACACGTGCATGCAGTTATAACGATGGCAGTGTAGTGTGCTGCATGGCGTGTGTGTGTGTGTGTGTGTCTCACAGCCCAGGTATTACATCCCTGTGTGTGTGTGTGTGTGTGACACGTGTGGGTATGTGTTATGTGTATGTGACTTGTATGTGTGTATGTAATTACACAGTGAAAGCCAAAGGTCAGACTTCACATGTTAGCCCTCATCTTTTTACACTGTTTGAAGCAAAGTGTCTTCACTGCCATGTAAGCTAGTCTGGCTGACCTGAGAGTTTCTGGCGAGGGGGTTCTGTCTCCACCTCCCACTTCCCACAAGTTTGCTGGCATTGCAGGCTCTTTCATATGATTGCACCCAGCTTTTCAGTGGTTCTCGGGATCTGAACTGAGGTCGTCAGACTTGTGCAATAAGCATTTTTACCCATGAGCCATCTCTTAGCCCTGTGACCTACTCTTAGTAAGTTTCCCAAGTGAACATGGTATCATTGAAATGTTGTCAAAGGTTATGTTTAGTTCACGGGAGAGGATCAAACAATGACGCTTTTCTCTCATACAAAGTCCTAAGAAAGTGAAAAACAAATAAAAAAGAAAGAAGTAAATGAGACATTATTTCTCTGCACTTGTTTTATTGCCTGTCAGGCAAATATATCCGGGAGATGGACTGAAAAGGAAAAGACATTCGCAGTGAGCATCTGAGCCCCAGCAGATTTGTGGGTATTATTGGCTTTTTCTGACATCAAAAGCAAACCGTGTAAAAGATGATGGAGGTGCTCAAACAGGAATGGTGAATGAAAATGAGCAAATAGAAGCTCATGCTCAATAAAAACACAAAATGATAATCAGAATAAATGAGACTATCAGTGCACAAGGAAAAGGAAATCAGCTAGAAACATCTGTTCAGGTGAGGCTGAAATTAACAGAATAATCAGGCTCTCGTCACGTGCATTCGGAAAGATGTCTCCAAAAGAGCCGATAGGTAGCAGCTCATGTTTGCCCAAGTGGAATAATCACATGCCACCTTTGTATTTCCATTCATTAAAGTTGGGTTGTGTGGTCGTGGCTGCTATACTTTCCAAGAAACGGAGGCTTTATAGCAAACATGCAGTCAAATGTGCAGGGAAGATTGAGAATTTTTTAATGATGAAATAAAAATTGCCAGAGAAACATGCAGGGTAGAACAGACATGATTAAAAAAAAAACACCATTCAAAGTTAGCCTCCAGGTGAATTGACTCACAATAATGCGAGGATGTGAAAATCTTTAGAGAAGTAATATACATGCCACATACACAGATGTAAATGAAATATGTTGACTTCTAGCTCTAGAAAAGATAGACTACACACATATCTCCTTATTATTCTTGCTAGATGCAGCTAAAAACTGTAAAATAGCTTTCAATTTCAGCCTCATCTACACAGTAGTTCTAAGCCAGCTAGGGTTGCATAGTGAGACTTTTGTCTCAAAACGTTAAACAAATAAACAAAGAAACCACAGCCCTCCTAAACTCCCTACAATGTTGAACATTACATGCAAAAGAAACAAACAGGAACACACAGGATGGCAATGAAGTCCTTGAGTCAGCAAGACTCGGCCATAAGCAACATGTTGTAACCCAGAGTTCCACTTGGAAATGATGAAACGGACATACAGACAACTCAAAGAAAAGTTTGTATCTTTGGCTGAAGTACCAGGTAAAGGTCCTTCTAGAAAAGGAGAAAACATTACATAAAGTCCTCTCACCAGGTTCCAGCATCACAGAAAAGATGTTGGCCTTACATCCATTTATATCAGCATAGACTGACAGGAAGCCGGGGACCCACTCTCACCTAGAGGAAATGGGAAGCCCTCTCTGTTCCTTGCTGGGCTGTGTTGCAGAGGCCAAGTGGAGTCCAGGGGTTTGCAGAGGTCAGAAGTCACTTTCTTCTCCCTGTGGTGTGAGTGAGGGCTTGTTAAGACACAGTGGAGGAAATTCCGAAGTCTCTTCCGCAGCAGGGGTCAGACAGCCTTGCTGAAGCTGGAGAGTTAAGTAAGTCACACAGCCAAATAAGACAGTTATCTCCCATACTCAGACTGTAATAACAAAAATCGTATGTCTATGAAGAACCAGGAAGAACTCACTTGAATATTAAAAGGTGATGAGCAGACATCAGCAGCAGCATGGCTTAAAGATGGGACTCACCTGACAAGGATATTGAAGGATCAATCACCATCATCCCAGTGAACAATTACAAACACACTTAAAGGGGGAATGGGAGAGAAAGATCCAACAAAGAATTAAGTGCCAATGCTAGAACCGAAAACTACAGCCACCAAAATTAAATCTCCTTATTAGAGCCGGAATGTGGAAACCAATGATTTAGTGAACCTGAAAGTAGAAGAACAGGAATTCTCATCTCTCCACTGAGGATCAAACATTATGTGTAGAGCCGTGGAGACCACAGAATTCGAACACACATCTGTTGTTTCAACCAGGTCCTGGAAAGAGAAGAAAAATAAAGGATGAAAAAGTCTTCAAGTAAATATGGGTGAACTCTCAAGTTTGACAAAAGTCACAAATGAATAAAGCCTATAAAAGAGCCAACCCCAAACAGCGGGGGACTCAAAGACATCAACCAACCACATGGAAAAAGCAGCCTCAGTGAGCAGATTGCTTCAAGGCTCATGGGAGTGCAGGAGCAGGTGCATGGACTCCTTGGGGACTTCATATTCTAGGAATACAAACTGGTGTCTGGCAGCTCTTTGAATTGCTTTATTGTTATTGTATTCTCCAACTCTCTAAATCCTGTGAAATGGGATTGCCTAAACTTCTTTTTATTTCGGCTCACAGTCAAAGTGGATGTTCCATTTATGGTGGAGAAGCCAAGGCAACAGGAATTTGAGAGAGCTGATCACGTTTCATCTACAGCGAGGAGCAAGGAGGGTGGTCCTACCCATAACTAAGATGGGTCTGCCCAAATCAAGCAATGCAATCAAGGTAATCGCCATGGGTATGCTGCAGTATCCATCTTCCAAAGGATTCTACATTATACCAAGATGAATAACACCAACCATCACAGGTACACAATCATTGCTGGGCACGGATCTACACAGCAATGTGTTTAATGACTTTTAAAATTTATAACACACACAGTAAGTAAGGGAGAATGGATAACAGACACAAAGCGTTAATTATTTTGATGATATTGTTATGAGGAAGAGACATTCTACCTGGATAAGATGACTTTAGTTTTGTAATGTGTCTGTCTTTAAGAAAGTTATTCCTAGCCTAAAATCATGTGCATATTTTTGTTATTTTCTGTTATCAGGTTCCAAAATAAATGATAACTTTCAGTCTTTAAAGCTCTCCACACACCTTCTGGAGTTCTGTGGTCTTGTATATTTACATGGCCACAACCTCAATACCAGTGTTGGTCACTCGAGCAAGTGTAACACGTGGAAACTGCCGTGATGCTTAGTGACTTTGTAGAGTGCAATGCTTCCTTCTTTTAAATTACGTTTTACTTATTGTGTGTGATCACACGTGCAAGTGTGTGCATGCACATGTGTTGATGTCCGAGTCAGTCTTCTCCTTCCAGCGCGAGTCCTGGGAATTGAATTCAGGTTGTCAGCTCTGACAGCAAGTGTTTTTTTTCTCAATGAACCAACCTGCTAAACCCTGTGCGGTGTGTTTTTTAAGGCCCATTTTGAAAAGTGATAGTTATGTGCTATGTTACTAGATATTATTCAAAACACTATGCAAATACAAAACTAAAAGAAATTATACTCATACAGACAGGAAGAAATTCTCATTTAGTTCTTGTAGCATGGCTGGAGGTCAGATGCCTTCAAATACTGTGAAAATATAAATTTATTATTATTTTTTGTTTTAACAGTACATCCTCAACTTCTAGGCAAGTTCAGATCGGGATGAAGGAAGTGAGATAGCCTGATAATGTTCTCTAGGTGGTCGTGAGGCCTTTGGGCCTGCCCCAACCTCTACCCATGTCTAAAGTGAAGGTTAACATGATGCACGTGATTCTCCATTGTGGGAAAACGTTCCCAAACGTCTGAGAGTGCAAAGCCCTGGTTCCACACAATGCTACAGTCAGGAGACTGCAGCTTCTTTTACCATCGACCAAATACATATGCGTACCTGGGATGATTTTATCCGTTAACCATCCCTATGATACAAGTGTAGTCTTCATATTTTATAAAAAGAAACTAAGAAGGGGTAGGGTTAGGGTCCAACTGGAAACCTTCGTATGTGATCAAGGACCCCACCAAATGGCCACAAGCCCAGGTGGGATTAGGCAACTATTGCACACTTATTATAGAACATTCAATAGTGCAATAGTGTCAGAGGTTTCACACACACACACCCCTTTCAGTGTCTATCACAGAGTTAAAACATTATGTGTACAACGGAGGAAAATATCATAGGAGATACACTGCAAAGGTCTACTTTAAAAACTACAAAGCCCTGTGTCAACACGAACTCTGCAAAAATTCACGGCTCCTTTCTCAATAATTTAAATCTGGTTTTGAAAATGCATATTTATATATAAAAAAGGAGAGGAACATTAAAGCTGGCATAATACTGTCAGCTGTTGGCCATATGGAAAAATTTAAATTGTCGTAAAGCTGGCCAGTTCTAAAATGCTTTGGATAGTTTTTTTTTTAATTACATTTTAAGCATTTGAGCAACATGTTCAAAAATATATTGTAGAGCTACATTAGTAATTTCTTTGACGATAACCTTATATTATCTTTTCATATCTAATTATTCTTTTTTATTAGCTGACCCATGAAATAGGCGATGAAGTATGTGATTTTGGTAGGCGATAGATAAAGACGTTAAATATGGAAAACCACAAACAAAATTATTTGGGTGCTGCAATTTGGACCCAGGACCTTGTGCCACTGAACTATGCCTGCAACACTGAAAATTTATTTTTGATTTTTATAATTCAGTAGCTGTGTGCAGCACAAATGGGTGTTAGTTATTACTCACGGTCGGTTATTGGTCCTTTGCTACATGTGAGACACTGTTGGCCCTGCAGCGTCGGTGACATGACATACATGAAGAAAGGGGGTGAGGCCTGAAGGGCATCTGGGCCTTATTTCAAACAGGTTCCAAAACTTGTGCTATGTTCTCTGTAGTTTGCTTTTGTACAGTTTCTAAACGTAGATCATATCTATTGCTATGATGAAACACAATGACCAAAGGCAGCTGGGGTAGGAAAATGTTCATTTAGCATACGTATTCTGAGTTACAATCTCCTGAGTGAAGCTGAGACAGGAACTCAAGCAGGGTAGGAGCCTGGAGGCAGGAACCAAAGCAGAGGTCCCCGAGGAGTTTTGCTTACTGTCCTGCTGCTCCTGACTTGATCAGCCAATGCTTACTTACACACCCACGTTTGCCAGTCTAGAGGTGGCCCTGCCTGTAGCGAACTGGGCCCTCTCACCTCAAACATTAGTCAAGCAACTGCCCCACAGGCTTATTTGCAGGCTCATCTGGTTGGGGATATTTTCTCAGTTGAGATTCTCTTTTTCCAAGTACCCCTCGCTTGTGTCAAGTTTACATAAAACTAGCTAGCACAGCTGGGTAAACTGTTTTTAAAAAACCCTAATCATAGCCATTCCATGCTTCTGTATGCATTAAAATTTTATTTACATGTGGAGTTATTGATGCAGTTATCAGTCATGAATTCTTCTTTTTAATCATTGACAAGACACTTACTTAATGCATACATGTTTAATGCAAATCCCAGGCTGTTGCAGTACTGGGGTGGAGCTCCCAGGGAGGCTGAGGCCAGTGCAGTCCATCAATCTTTACTGATATAGTCACAAGATTAGTCATTGCTGGTAATACCAAAGTGAGTATTTGATATTTTAGAATACTCTTTGCCCCTTGCACTATCTTTTAATTTTTTTCAAAAGATTAAAGTGTAATTACATCATTTTCCTTTGTTCCAGCCTTTTATGTACCACCTTCTTACTCTTGAAATCATGTCTTCTTTTTCTTTTATTGTTGTCTTTTTAGATCAGCATTTTGTTAAGAGGATGAATTAATGGTCAAAATTGAGGTTACACCAATTTATCAGACCAGTGTGATAGTTAGGTCATGCTTTGGGTTTAGTTGTTAGAGTGACAATTTGAAAATAGACTTCATGGGGAGCTGGGGATGTGACTAAGCTGATAGAGTTCTTATTTAGCACGCATGAAGCTCTGGGTTCAGTCCACATGTAACTTGCATAAAACTTGATGTGGTGGCACATGCCTGTAACCTAGCACCCAGGACGCAGGAACAGGAAAATCAATTCATGGGCAGCATTGGCTGCATACAGAATTTGAGATCAACTTGGAATATAGAAGGAAGGAATAAAGGAAGGGAGGAAGGAAGGAAGGAAGGAAGGAAGGAAGGAAGGAAGGAAGGAAGGAGGAAAAGAAGGAAAAGAGGAATGAAGGAGGGAAGAATAAGAAAAAAGGAATAAAAGGTAGGAAGGAAGAAGGAAGGGGGGAGGAAGTTTCACAAGATTAATGATACAAGTTTATTTCAACACTCATAGAATTAACAGAAAATATGATAGGCTCATGGGAACCAATATGGAAATGAAATACTAAGTGATTTAGGAAAGAAGAGAGAAAGGATCAAGGAGCATTCAAAGTGCTATCCATGGAGAATCCCTTTTGTTACAAACAATGCCCAGGCTGGGTGTGGGTTTGGGCTTATATTGAGAGGACTAATCTCCAAAATATACAAAGAACTCAAGAAATTGGTCATCAAAAGAACAAACAATCCAATAAAAAATGGAGTACAGACCTAAACAGAGAACTCTCAATAGAGGAATCTAAAATGGCTGAAGACTCCTAAGGAAATGCTCAACATCCTTAGCCATCAGAGAAATACAAATCAAAACAACTCTGAGACTCCATCTTACACCTGTAAGAATGGCCAATATCAAAAACATTGATAACAACTTATGCTGGAGAGGATGTAGGATAAAGGGAATACTCCTGAATTGCTGGTGGGAGTGCAAATTGGTACAGTCCCTTCGAATGTCTGTGTGGCAATTTCTCAGAAAATTAGAAAACAACCTTCCTCAAGACCCAGCAATACCACTTTTGGGTATATATCCAAAGGATGCTCAATCGTACCACAAGGACATATGCTCAGCTATGTTCATAGCAGCTTTGTCATAGCCAGAACCTGGAAACAACTTAAATGCCCATCAGCTGAAGAATGGATAAAGAAAATGTGGTACATTTATGCAATTGAGTACTACACATCAGAAAAAATAATGACATCTTGAAATTTGTAGGCAAATGGATGGAGCTAGAAAACATCATATTGTGTGAGGAAACCTAGACCAAGAAAGACAAATATCAATGTACTCACTCATAAGTGGTTTTTGTACGTAAAGCACAGAAAATCAGCTTACAAAATCACAATCCCAGAGAACCTAGACAACAATGAGGACCCTAAGAGAGACACACATGGATCTAATCTACATGGGAAGTAGAAAAAGACAAGATCTCCTGAGTAAATTGGGAGGATGGGAACCATGGGAGAGGGTTGAAGCTGAGGGAAGAGGATCAGAGAAAAATGTGTAGCTCAATAAAATCAATAAAAAATAGAAAATAAGAGCTTAATTACATGTTTCAAATGTTGTGTTTTAAAATGTTTGTGATACTGAAGTCACACCACGACAAGCGATGGGGACGGCGTGAATGGAGGAAGGTTTCTTGATTGGGGGAATCAGGAATCATCACAGACACAAAGACTTCTTACAACTTGCTCTCTTGTTTTTCAAGGCGTTTCCTTTTCAGCTGTTTTAGAATAAGGATAACCTTATTCAAGAGTAGAAAACATAGAAACTTTAAGAAAATTTCATGATGTGTTTGTTCCCTTCCAAGGTAAACCGTGCGTGTACTGAATTCTATGTCCCTCTGCTTGATAAATGTGAGCATGCCACATGATAAGCTCTGTATTAGCCTGGGACTGTGTTTTCCGTCCCAGCCACTTGGCTGCGGCCACCAAACATACTGTACACCAGATTTTACAAGCCACAGGAAAACTGGCACAAATTTTGAGTATTTTGCTTTGTAAAATGAGGCACTGTATTTACTAACGTTTAAAAACTGTTTTTTTTTTTTTTGGATATTGTTTCAATAAATCTCTGGTCTTGAAACAAACGCAAATAAAATGTTTAAGCTTTAGGCACTGCCTGTAAGTAAAATTTGGTGTGTTTTTTAAAACCATTTGGGCAAATGTAGAGATAGAATTCAACTGAAGTTAGGTTTTATCTTTAAAATTTCCAATGTAAGATCAGCGGTCATGTGGCCCAAAGACCCAGATTAATGTATCCTTCAACCCTTATTAGAGGAGTTTCTATTTGCACTAGATGCCAATTAACATAGAGTCCCATACTCGTCAAGAAGCAGAGGAGACACTGCCGGATGCTCAGCCCTCCATGGACATGTGTAGCACAGCCTTCCCTCTCCATGCTCGGGATCATTGCAGAAGATGGGCAGGAAGATGGTAAGAGCCAGAGGCAGTGGACCACTACAAGGAACCAGTGCTTTTCAGTCCCCGCAGGGCAGTGCACACACGCGTTTGAGACAGGATATGAGATCTGCGCAAGCTCTAGTGAGAAAAGTCCCCAGCATGGAGATGGGAGGTGGGCACGCAGACCCACCCCTACCTGAGTAGCTGTTAGCAACTCCCTCTTCCAACTGATGGATGCTGAGGGAGGGAAAGCCGGTTTCTCTAAGAATGTAGTCCCTGGTTTGTCGCCATGCTCTCCAGCAAAAGGCCAGACACCCAAAACTAAATGGGAAGCAAAAACTAGACTTGATAGGTAAAACGGAATAGGAAGGACAAAAGTTGGATGTTAGAGAAAGGGAAGACGACCTTCAAGGAATTGGGAGGATGAATATGGTTAAAATCCACTGTGTAGAAGTTTTGAAGAACCAAAAGCTGAAAAGAAACAAATTTCCAATGCAAGAAAAATAAAACCTGTGCTACTTTTGCTTGAAGCTAGCAAACACTTTCAAAGTGTTTAGATTACAGATATCCGCTATGGGAAACTAAAAGAGAACTCTAGTGCTACATTTATGCTTTGAAGATGTATCTAATCTGTGGCGACGTGAGACATGATTCAGAGGTTCATGAGGTTGAAAATCAGTGCAGTGTTACATTTAAACTCTTAGGAACCAAGGTAGTTCATATAATTTATATATTCATAAACTAGATGGTAGCTCTGTTAGAGACGTTTTGGATAGAAGTGCTTTTTCCTAGTATTTTAATCAAGTTTGCTATCATGTTTTCTCCAGCTGATGCACGCGACACACAAAATTTGCTGATGTGTGTTTCCCTTAATGGATCTAATATATGTAATGTGCTATTAATGTCTATTAGAAATGCATATAATAGTGAAAATGTGCTTTAATCAGAAGTAATTGCTATTTTTTTGAGATCAGAAAATTCAGAGTAACAGTGAGGTAGATTTGTTAATTTTTTTTTTTAAAAAAAAACCAACTGCTTTCTTTCCTCTGAATTGAAATAGTAACATATCCATGTTCTTATTTTGCATAAATTTGCATGACAAATTCCCAACACTCTAATTTAAAGTTAGTAAAATAAAAGGATGCAATTTCCTCTAGCTTTATGAACGCTCTGATAGTTAGAGAGAGCACACAAACCAGACTTTTTAAAGAACTAACTGGGTTACGTTGTAGGCCAAAAGACAGGAAGCGAAAATATAGGAAGAGAGAAGACAAAAGCAAGAGGAGCAAGGGTGGGAAAAAGGGAGGAAGAGAAGGGGGATAGGGATTCTTACCCTGATTCTTGTGCATATGTGCAAAAGCCTTATTGAAATACAACTCACCCCTTTAAAGTACACAATCCAATGGCTTCGCATATACCAACCAAATTCTACCACCATCACCACTACCAAATATTAGCGCTGTTTCATCACAGACTGAGTAGCTGTCACTCTCCCTCACCCTTCTTCCAGATCAGTTCCGGGCAGCAAATAATTTGCTTTCTGTCTTTATTAATTCTAATACCCTTTCTGGGCAATATTTAATTTTATTTCATTTCATAACCCTTGAATCTAAATTGTTTATTTATGCTTTGTGCTCGGCGATTGATTATATTAGTAATGTGCCTTAGCAATTTAGTTCTGAGTAGAAACCCAACCTTCCGATGGCCTACAAAACTATTAATTAATAGGTGCACTGAAAAGAGCGAAACTTGATGTTGCTGTATTTCATTAATAAAAGGTCATGTCAAGTACCCTGCTTATTGCTTTCCCTAGTTTCACCTGAACCTGAGACGTGAGAAAGTTGAGGTGGAAAAACAAACAAACAAACAAACCAGACCAAAACAAAACAAAACAAAAACCCGTCCTCAGTTTCCATAATCTTGTTTGGTGTACTTTCAAATGTCAACGACAATTTGTGACTGTGACTCTGTCAATCAATATCTGAGTATTATTATGCTTGGAGTTATCAGGGGGTGGAGCTGACCCATCTCTCAAAGATCTTAAAAAAAAGGTAAAATTCTCTTCAGAGACTTTCATTACAGGTATATTAAATCTTTCTTGCCCATTCTAAATATTTCTTGTATCTTTTTTGACATCTGTAGAGCAAAGGCTTTTCTCCTTCTGAAATGATTAATAATTATAACAAAAAATTCACAAAGCCTCACAAGCATTAGATATATCAGCATGAGGTTGTATTCAGCTTGTTATCCAAAAGTCAGAATATTTCACCACAAAACAGTCTATCAGCCAACCATCTATAGAAAGTCTATTGCATTCTAGGCAAGATGTTAAACCAGATATGAGCATGACAGATATGGAAGGAGACAGGTGTTAACCAAATTGTTAATTTAATTACATTTTGACAATTTTATCCAAACATCCCATGAGGATTTATACTAAGTGGATATATTATATAAAATTTCAATTACAGCTAGAACAAATTGCCACAAACTTCAAGGTTTAGTTGACCGTATCTTCATTATCTCAGTGTCCTAAATATCAGAAATACAAAATGGGTCTTAGTGGGCTAAAAGCAGGCTACCAGGATTGTCTGAGGATTGTTTCTTTTCTTGTCTATCTTCTATAGGCCATGTATATCCAATGACTCCTGGCTCCCTCTGCTCATCTTAAAAATGAGCAACATTGTATTGAGTCCTCTCCTCTGTTACTCTGATCTTTTCCTCTAATTCATAGCTAAAGACCTTCTGATTCAGCCAGTGTGGGTAATACTGAGGATTGCACTAGGCCCTCCTTTCCTCTGCTGTGCAGTGTGGTGCCGTTTCTAGCAACTGGGGCATCTTGGAGCAGGGATCCTAATTTTACTTACAACATGCATCATACTTTTTCTGGGACTTGAGTGGTCAGGGAGGGTTTGGTTTTTTATTTTTAAGGGGCTGATATTTTCAGTGAAGTATAAAAAAAACACATGGTGGTTAGCTAGGTGGAGGCTAGTATTGGGGTACCAGGGTACAGAAACACAGGGGAGGGGGTGGGACACTGCATCCATTGAAATAGTTCGGAGGGGCTTGAGTCTGCCTGGGACAGAACTGGAATCTGAAAGAAATGGAGGACTTAGGGCAGACGTCATTCACTTTCAAACACTGAAATGAGAATTATTACCATCCATTAGTTGTGCTATTAATTTCCTATATATATAGGAATATATATATATATATATATATGGGGTTCCATCATAAACATTTTAAATGTAGAGTCCACTTGTTTCAATGCATTCCTAATGCTGTATTGACGTCACCTCCGTCCATCTCTGGAGTTCTCGTCACCTTCTAAAAATGAAATTCTGTATTCACTGAACAACTCAGCAATCACCAATCCGCGTCTGTCTCTATGCACTTAAACACCCCCTTCACCCAATGTAATACAGTCAAACAGTATTTGCCTGTCCTGTGACTGGTTTGTCTCGCTTGGCCTGCCAGTCTCACTTTCATTCTTGTAGAGATACGTTTAAAAGTCCCTTTCACTGGTGAGTATTTATAACCTTCTGCACACACCCTAGTTAACCTCAGCTGTCATTTAGACACAGCCTACAGCCATCTGAGAGGAGATGGCCTCCCCTGAGGTCCTGTCTCGCTCACATTTGCCTGTGAGGAAGCCTGGGGAGGACTGTCCTTAATAACTGTGGGAGAGCCCGGCCCACGGTGGGTGGTACCATCCCTACGCAGGTGGCCCTGGGTTGTGTGAGGGGGCTAATTATGAATCTACGAGCCAGGCAGAGAGTGAATCAGCAAGTGGAGCTCCTCCCCAGTCTCTCCTTTGAGTTCCTGCTTAGGTTCCTGGCCTGGCTTCCCTCCATGATAGGCTACGGCCTGAAAGTTCAGCCAAATCATTCCTCTCTTCCCAAGCTGCTTGGGGTCATGTTGTTTGTCACAAGAGAAGGAGCTAGAACAATGAATAGCACATTTTATTCATTCTCAGCCCTTTATGGAATTTGTGCTATTTTAATATCTTTAGGTTTTGTAAATTATGTGGCCATGAACGTGGATGCATATACAAATATCTCATCAAGACCCTTTCACTATTTGATATATATTCTCAGAAATGGTGTGCAGAATTATATGGTGATTGTATGTATGTATGTATGTATGTATGTATGTATGTATGTGTGTGTATGTATTTTTGGTTTTTCAAGACACGGTTTCTCTGTAGCTTTGGAGCTTGACCTGGAACTCACTCTTGTAGACCAGGCTGGCCTTAAAATCACAGAAATCCTCCTGCCTCTGCCTCCTGAATGCTGAGATTAAAGGTGTGCGCCACCACCGCTCAGCATGGTGATCTTATTTTTAGAAGTTCTTTTGGTAATTGCCACACCTTCCCCCATAATTTTTCTGCAGTTTTACACGCTCATAACAATGAACAACAATCTCACTAGTTCCTGTTCTGCCAGCATCTGTTACTGTATGACGTTTATAGTGTTGTCTTAAGGGACACGAGCTGTTGTTTCTCAGTAGCTGTGATTGTCATCTCCCGATAGCAACACTGAACATGTTTTCTGTGATTCGAGGCCATTGAGGTGTCTTTTCTGGACAAATGCCTCTTCAAGTCTTCAAGCCCAATTTGGAATCAGTTTTATTTTTTGGACCGTTTTAGGAATTCTCTCTCTACTCCGGATATACTCTTATACAAATACGTTATCTGCAAATATGTTCCCTCATATATTGGGTTGCTTTTTTTTAATCAGTCCTATCTTTGAGTATACAAAACCGTTTGATTTTCATGAAGCCCATATTTTTAATCTATCTTGATTTGTTGCTCAGGTGCTTCTTGTTGTATCCAAGAAGCCATTGCTGAGCCCAGGGCCATGAAGCTTTTGCCGCATAGTTACACCTGAAAGTTTAATACTTTGGGGTTGTAACCATTTTCGATTAGTTTTGGTTATAAAAGAGTGCAGTTATAAGTACTGTACTTATAAGAGCACAATTTCATTGTTTTGAATATGAATATTAAATTTTTCTAGCATTGTTCATTAAAATGACCATAATTTCTTTCTCAAGTTATCCTGGCCTGTCAAAGAAAAAAATAACGAACCAGTGTTTATAAGGGGTAGCTTACAGGTTCTGTCCTATTGTCCTGATCTATGATTATGTCTTTTATGAGGTATCACATGGTTATTATTGAAGTATCACATGGTTTTTTTTGAGTTATCAAATTTTTGAGGTATCTCATAGGTTTTTTTTTGTGTGTGTGTTTTGTTTGCCATATATGCTTACTGTAATTTCCTAAGTTTCAATTTCAGAAAATAGGTATCTTCCAACTTAGTTCATCTTTTCCAAATTTTATTTTCAGCCAGGATCCTTTGAGATAACAAATGAGTTTTAGGACAGCAATCGTATTTCTGCAAAGACCGCTGCTGGTCTTTTGAAAGGAATGATACAGCAATTTGTAGATGACCTTATGTGGTATTGACATCTTAATGATACTGCTTTCTAATCCTTGAGCATGAATGTTTCCATGATTTTAGTTACTTCAGCCATGTTTTGTCACCTCTAGCATGTGAGTATTTTACTTTCTTTGAGTATTTTATTTTCCTTGGTTCTAATGCAAATGGAATAATTGTTTTAATTTTCTTTTCAGAGTGTTCTTTGTGGGGACAGGGGCCGACTGATTGTTGGGTGTTATTTTTGCATTCTGTTTCTTTTAAAGATTTATCTTTATTATTTTTAGTTAGTCTACCTATGTGTGTCTGTGTGTGGGTATGTGTATGTGAGTAAAGGTGCCTGTGGAAGCTAGAGGCTTCAGATCCCCTGGAACTGAAATGACAGAGTGCTTGGAACAGAACTCTGTTCCTCTGGAAGAGCAATATACACTTTTAACTGCTGAACCATCTTTCTGGCCCCATACTACCACTTCTATTAACTCATTTACCATTTTAAATGACTCAATTTTATAATATTTAGGATTTTCTGCTTTTAAAATTATTGGAATCACGACCTTTATACTTCTCATTGCCTACTGTCTCTGGCTAGAGTCTTCAGTACTATGTTGAATTGAAGTGGTAAAAGTAGGTATCCATCCATCATTTCTGATGTGAGATAAAAAGTTTATAGCTATTTTCTATTGAGTATTATGTTCAGAGTGGGGTTTTTATATGTAATTTTTATTATGTTGATAGAATTTCTAGCTTATTGAACATTTTTAATAATGAAGGCTGCTGAACTTAGTCAAATGCTTTTTTTTTAATCCATCGAGATGATTACATAGGCTTTTCTTCTTCCTGTTTATATGACATTTTGGAGGCTCAATTTTTATCTTTATTATATATATATATGTTTACTAATTATTAAATTCTAGGAACAAATCAAACTTACTCATTGTGCATAATATCTTTAATGTATTTTTGAATTTAGTTTGTTGGGATTTTGTTGAGAGTATTTATACCACTGTTTGCAAGAGATGGTGGTATATGACTTTTGTCTGACTTTGGCATTAGTTACTTCTGGTCTTTGATTTATTGGAAAGGTTTGAACAGTGTGTCAGTTCCTCTTTAAACATTTTGTAGAATTCTCCAGTGAAGCCTCTATATCCAGGGCTTATATATATATATTTTTTAAACTGAAAAGGTTGTAGAGATTTTAAGTTGTTGACTTTATACTTGTTATTTACAGATCTATTCAGAGTTTATATTTTATTCTTTCTTGTTGCTTTTTCTTAAGGCAGATCAATAGTGACAGACGAAAGTGGACTGGGTTTTCAATTCACTTTCCTGTTTTTGCTTCTTACCAAGACTAGTGTCTTAGTCGCTGCTCTATTGCTGTGAAGAGACCCCATAACCTTCTTACAAAAGAAAGCATTTTATTGGGGGTTTGCTTGCAGTTTCAGAGACTTAGTTCACAATCATCATGGCAGGAAGCATAGAAGTGGACAAGTAGCTGAGAACTTTATCCTGATCTGAAGAGAGAGAGGGAGGGAGGGAGGGAGGGAGGGAGGGAGGGAGAGAGAGAGAGAGAGAGAGAGAGAGAGAGAGAGAGAGAGAGAGAGAGAGATTGATTGATTGATTCACTGACTGGTGTTCTGGTTTAGACTTTTGAAACCTCAAAGCCCATCTCCAGAAACAGAAACACACTTCCTTCCTCCAGCAAGGCTACACTTCCTAATCTTTCTAATCCCTTTCAAATGGTTCTACTCCCTGGTGACTAAGCACTCAAATATATGAATCTTTGGAGTCTCTTCTTATTTAAAACCACCACAAAAAAACATCTAGAATAAAGCCTCACTTTTCCTTTCTGTCAATTTATTCAACTAAGTTTTCCTATCCCTTAAATTCACAGTTTGATCTCCGAGGCAGGGTCTACTTCATTCATTATAAGTGCTATATTTTAAAATCACTATAATTAAATTCTTTCCTCCTTTCCTCTCTCCCTCCCCTCTTCTTCATTTCCTCTCCCTCTCCTTTTTTTTTTTTTTCTTGATATTGACAGCACCTCCGTTTCCTGTTGAAACAAGCACACCTATTCTGGTCACTGTAGATGGCTTGGAAGCATCTACAGGTTTCCATTCAAGCGCACATGGTTATGGAGGACAGCTATCAACTTCGAGCGTCACTCTCCAAAAGCAATCGATCTTGTTTTCTGTTTTCTGAGACAGGATCTCTCATCGCCCTGGGGCTTAATGATTTGGCTCAAAAGTCCTAAGACGCTTGGTCTTTTCCTTCCCAGTGCTAGAATTACGAATTCACTGTGCTCAGCAATTTTACATGGGTTTAGGTGCTCACACTCGGCTCCTCATGCCTGTGTAGCAGCACTTTATGGACTATGAGGTTGTCTTTTACTGGAGTTGAAGTTTGGCCTTGGATTATTTCCTAGCAGGTAGGTTAGGTTCTCTTCCCCTTACTAATGCACGGGGACCCAGTTCTCTTGCTGTAAACTGACGTCTATTTATATTGATTCAAGGGGGGGGGGAGAAAAGGACTCTTGTGTAGATTGAAAGCCTAATAGGAACACTCTAGCTCCCTTCTAGCATCTAGACTTCCTGTTAATTAAATAAAAATAGTAGTCGCTGCCATTTTTATGCATTTAAGTTACATTTTAAATCAACTAGTCATGTGTTTACCAGCCCAATATGATGTAAAATATATTTTGATTTATCTAGATGATATTGTGCCCGTTCAAATGGTCCGCCCATAGGGCCACAGCTAGCATATGTGCCTGCGGGTGTGCGTGGGCACCTATATAGGGGTGTGTTAGTCTGATATCCTGTTGTAACTTTTTAAGAGTATGTTAGGGCTTGCAAACTTTGTAGGAGGAACAGCATGTATGATGATGGTGGTTTTCCTACGTATGGCGACTAATTTTGATTGATAACTGTAAACTACTATGCCTATGTTTTAAATGTTTCAAACTGGCCTTTGCCTGTGAAAGTGAGATCCTCTTGAGTCTCTCATTATTTGCCTTTTAAGTGGAGAAGTCTTTTGCGGACCAGAAAGAGAACCCAGAATTATCAAGTTGGGTGAAACCTATTTTTAATGTTAAATTAATATTGGGTTCACAAGTTAAGTAGACTTTGGCTATATGGATACAAATGAAGTGCACCTCAGTGGATTCAACTGACAAATATTTACCAACTGACCTATTATTAGAGGCCTAGAAACTCACACATTGAGAAGGCTAACGGTAAAGGGACAGGCTGGAGACCCTTCAAATCGCAGATCAACTAACATGAAGTATGGCATTTCACTTACAAATTGGGTTGCAGTGATAAAGTACGGATAGGCCTTGTGTTATAATTTATTGGTGGGTATCCATGCTGAGATAGAGACTCTCTGGTGCCTACTTTAGAGCACTGTGTGTGTGTGTGTAATAGTCAAAGGGAGGTACCCTGGGTGCTTAGGAGATGAGCCAAGTTACCTAAGATCGTCTGCTTAAATCCGGGCCAGCTTTTCAAAGGCTATAAGGCTTGTGTTGAGTGTTGAAGGGTGGAAGGATGGAAGCAGAACAACTTGGTGCTGGAGAACATCACTTGGCATGGGTGTTTCTCATCAGCCGTACTTACATGGCTGGACTCCAGCTTCATGACTCCATTCCCAACTTAAGCAAACAGTTCCAAAAGGAATGAGTGTTAGTGTTCATCCTATTAAGGATGCTGGTGTGGAAACCTGATTAAGCAGAGCACGGTCTGGCCTTGTAAATCTGTTCCTTCTCCATAGTTGGAAAGGTCACATATTATATCCAGAAGTTACAGTAAGTACAGATCTATCTGAAGCTTGTCAACCCTGAAACCCTTCTGTTTGTACTTGGCCAAGCACATGAAGAACCTCTAGACCTTTTAGATCTTTAATGTTTATTTATTTACAGTTTTTTTCTTTAAGTGTTCTTTTATGACTATCTTACTGATTTTCTTTAAAACAAGTAAGTCATTTTGGTGAAGCTTTCCAAGCACTTTCCAGTTCCAAATAGTCCTGAATTCATTTTGTTTTTTTTATGGACTGATGGACTTTAATCTCTTATCATAGAATCAGAAATGTACCTGTTACATGGTAGTGAATTTAGTTATCAATTCCCTGGGCAGTATATTTTAATATCAGTATTCTGGGGAAGATGGTATAAATCTTGTGTACGGTATTATTAGCTTAGGCAGCTGCTGACTTAAAAAGGCCACTTTAACAAGTCACCACTGTATTATGTTTAATTAGGTACAGTTTATATAATGAGGTGTTCAGTTCTAATGGAAAGACGTGCTGTGAGCATAACATCTGCAGGAATAACTATTACAATCAGCATTGCCGAGACCCATGGAACTGCAAATTAGACTTACTTATCTAGAAATAAATTACATCCCAATGCCTTCATAAAGCTCATTAATTAATTCCACTGGCATAAAGGTCTTTTTCTTAATTTCATGTTCCATTAGCATAATAAACACAATTTGAGTTACAACAGTATGATCAGTTTAATGGATGCTATTTATTTTAGTTTTTTATTTAAAGTCCTGGTAACGTAGAATTAGCATCAATATGCTGTTTGGTCCTTTATTAAAAATTCCCATAGGATAAACAACACAGATGTTCAATACAACATCATATATTTGCTGCATTTTACGACTCTACTAATTGGCCATATGGAAAGGTGTTGCTTGTGTATAATTTTTATAAAAAAGTCTCCTAAATTATATAAATTGTAATCATTACAATTAGTTTACATGTAAAGTTGGATAGGTTAATATATATTGCCTTGTTTCAGGCAAAATAAGGCTAAACAAACTTTGAGTGCCATGCTTCATAGCAAACACCCATTGGTTTGAAGAAACTCTGGCAGTGTCTTAAGCTCACATTACAATGGTAAGATTAACTTCACTTACATTCTTCAGTTATGCAATGTGGTTTCTATTTATTACATACGTATTTTTAGATACTTGTAGTTTTTTTTAAAGGTGTGTGTGTGTGTGTGTGTGTGTGTGTGTATGCACATGCAGGGACCCATGATGGCCAGAAGAGGGTTCCTGGGGCTGGAATGACAGGTAGTTGTGAACTTCTGGGTGTAGGTGCTAGGAACTACACTGAAATCAAATCAAGCGCTCTTAACTGCTGAGTTACCTCTAAAGTTCTATAAATTTTTTTTGATGAATTTATTTTGTTGATTGGTATGATATTAAAATATTTACATGTTTATACCACAGAACTCTGGGTTAACTGGACCTGCTAATGTCTGATATAGCTATTATCATACATTTTATGAGTGAGCTCATGAATCAAGTTTTATGAATGACACATTGATATCTTGTTTTTGAAATCAAATGCATTGCAAGGTGAACATAAATTTTCCTCTCATGTCTCAATATCTTATTTCTGTTTTTTTTTTTAAATTTTGTTTACTCATTGTACTTTCTCTAGTAATAAAGAATCTAACCCACGTGGGAGCCAACAAGATGACTTAGCGTGCCAAGGGAACTTGCCACTGAGTCAGCTGAGTTCAGTCTCCATATCCCCAGAGCCCACAGAGATGAGGTGGAAACAGACTCCATGAATTTGTCCTCTGTGCTTTGTACATAACACACACCATGTCTGCCTGCATACCACCCTGCTCACCACCATTATGATAATGAACTGAACCTCTGAACTGTAAGCCACTCCCCCAGTTAAATGTTTTCCTTTACGAGAGGCAATAGAAACCCAAGGAAGACACTTCCTTTTACTGCATTTTCACTTTTGAGCATGTCAGTATTTTATTTGTGTTTATTTCTGCAATAGTTAGTAGGCCTGTGTGAGAAATGTGTTCACAACTTAGTTGTTAGCAGTAACGGTCACTAATTGTTGCTCAAGTTCTGGGAGTTAGAAGTCTAGGGATTACTCAGATGGGTAATTCTCACTTGGGATCGCTTCAATAGCTTTAGGAAGATGTTTGGTAGTGTAATCATCTGATGACCTGAATAGATCCAGGGGCCCCACTTTCAGAGAACCTTGCTTCCTGGGCTGGCAGTTGTCCATAGGCCTCAACTTTTTTTTTTTCTTCTTTTTTTTTTTTCAAAACGCCCTGTGTAATTTTATTTTATTTTAATTTTTTTATTGAAAAAAAATTTCCGCCTCCTCCCCGCCTCCCATTTCCCTCCCTGTCTCCCTTTTCCCCCCCCCCCCCCCCCCCCCTCCCCCCCCCCCCCCCCCTCTCCCCCTCCCTATCCAGTCTGAAGAGCAGTCAGGGTTCCCTGCCCTGTGGAAAGTCCAAAGTCCTCCCCCCTCCATCCTGGTCTAGGAAGGTGAACATCCAAACTGGCTAGGCTCCCACAAAGCCAGAACATGAAGTAGGATCAAAACCCAGTGCCATTGTCCTTGGCTTCTCAGCAGCCCTCATTGTCCGCCATATTCAGAGAGTCCGGTTTCAGGGCGATGTCCCCAGTTAGTTCCTGGGGCAGCTGAGGATAGGGAACCTGAAATGACCCTATCCTATAGCCATACTGATGAATATCTTGCATATCACCATAGAACCTTCATCTGGCGTTGGATGGAGATAGAGACAGAGACCCACACTGGAGCACCGGACTGAGCTCCCAATGTCCCAATGAGGAGCAGAAGGAGGGAGAATATGAGCAAAGAAGTCAGGACCACAAGGGGTGCACCCACACACGGAGACAGTGGGGCTGATCTATTGGGAACTCACCAAGGCCAGCTGGACTGCGACTGAAAAAGCATGGGATAAAAAAGGCCTCAACTTTTTTGCATGTGACCTTCCTCAGGGCTTCTTGGATGGCCTTATGCAGAGGTGACTCACTTCAAGAGGCTAAGGAAGAAGCTGAATTCCCTTTATTAACCTAGCTTTGGAAAGCACATACCCTCAATTCTGTCAGATTCTGTTGGTTATCTGGGCGACTTCTGATCCTGGAAGGGTAATACATGGTCTTCTCTCTGTCCTCTAACAATGTACACATCCTCCCAGCATCTTGCAAAGTCATGTCTGATACAGCATCGGCTTCACAGTGTGGTCAGAGTTATCCAACAGTGTCTGTTTTACAGAGAATCCCTGAATTGATCAGTCCACAAGTCTGGGTGCCTCTCAGCAGTGAGTCTGGCACCTGCAGAATTTCTAGAGTGCTTTTGGCCTTAGTACACATTGGTAGGTGGAATAGTTAGTTCTCTCTCAGTTGCTTGGGAATGAGAGGGTTGTTGGAAGGGCCTTGAAGAGACTGAGTGACCTTTTTTTGAAGAGTCCTTCCTGTGATTTGAAGCAGGGCTTCCTAAACTTTTTCTGGGAATTCCAAGAATAAACAAACCATTATATCTGAATTGCAAGTCAAACCCTATTTTAGTAAAACAATAAAGTAACATTTTACTTTCCAGTTGCTTTGTCTACTGTTATTGTTTTACCAAGTTGTTACCAGTTCTCTGTTCTTGATACATTATTACTGTTGACTTCTAAATTTTCTATACTGTTATTTTATAGGTTAACATCTTTTAAAAGCATACAAATTGGATCATGTTTTCTAATTTAACAACTAAAGAAAAAAATTTTCCTGCCCTTTTCACCAAGAAAAATGTTATGCAGGTCTGGATATATAAATCTTTGTATGTGTATAAACATGTATACATATGAATATGCAAAGCAAACATTTACTGATAAATGATAAAATTTAATTTTTACAAATTTTCTGGTAAGCATATAATTTTATCATTTATTAAAGAGGAAAGAAAATTAACACACTAATGAGCCGGATGTGCTTATAAATAATTTCTGTCTCTGGCTTTTATGATTCATGCTACAAATAAAGAATTAAATCTTGGCTGAACATTTGATAACGCAGGATGCAGAACATCATCAGAGTTATTCAGGGATGATGGGCATTTTGATCTTATAATTGTGAAAGCTGAGAAGACTGCTGTGCATAAATACGTAGGATAAAACAAGTAGATTCAAGTTCCGGACTGTTTCAAAACGTGTTGGAAATTCTGCCCTAAGCCCAAGACAAAATTCTTTGAATCACTTTTATTTTATCCCACTTTTGTGCCAGGTGGGTAAGGAGGTGTCACACCTGTGTGGAGGCTAGAAGAGAACTTGAGGGAGCCGATTTCTCCTTCTGCTGGGTGTGCCCTGGGGACCTAACTCAGGTCATGAGTCGGGCCCCATCGCACCAATCCCCCTGGAACAATTTTTTTTTTGTGGAACTCAAGTCAGCAACTGAAATAACAATTTTAAAAATTAAACATTGAAACAAATATAATCTAAAGATATATTGATTTGATAGTTGCCAACAGTAGGAAGATGTTGTCATTGTTTCCAATATTTAAATTTTTATGCATCTATAAAAGCAAAAAAAATTGTATGGTGAATAGGACATTATGGGGACGTACCATGAGCTTGACAACACACGCACAAACAAGGGGACATGCTGTGTGTCCAGAGCCGAGGCTTCAGTGATGTCACAGGACGCAGCAGTTTTGAACACTGCAGAAACACCTCTGATTCATTATGCATTAGATTTTGAGTTACATTTTAGCCTTCGTCTACCCAAACATGTTTTTTTTTCTATTGCCAAATCTTTCATGACCCCCACATTCCATTATGTCATCCACATAGGATAGTATCTACAGTGTGAAACTAGGGGAAGGGTTGCTTGTTGCTACCATGTGGTGGGAAGTGTGGCAATGCTGTCCCTTAAGAGCAAGCCACACTGAAAGTAGAGATGACACCGAATAGACAAGGTGGTGAAGTTTAGGAGACTCCCAGACTGAGAGTAACCAGGGTTTCCTCACTATTCCCTATACTTAATCCAATGCAGGAGAAGCCAGAATAAGGTCAAACACGTTTTGTTAAGATTCTGTGAATAGCTGGGTTCAAATAATAAGATCAGGGCATGGAGATGACCCAGCTGTGGAGTGTGCTTGCTGGGCATGCTTAAGAGACTGAGTTCAGATACCTAGGAAAACTGGTGCGGTCATACAGCACCTGAGATGCTAGTTTAGGTGGAGCTAGAGGATTGCAGGTGTTTGCTGACAAGCCAGATTAGCCAAAACAAATGGCAGGCTCAAGGTTCAGGGAAGAGACTAACTCTTAAGGGGCAGAGCAATCGAAGAGGACACCTGACATCTTCCCCCAGTCCCCACACTCAGATAAGCACAAGTGTGCACACTTACATATAGGTTAATACACACAAACACACGGACAAAAGAGAGATTTCTCACTCTGTGCTCCCAAAGTGGCAGCGTTCAGAATAAGAAAAACCTCTAGGAACATGTCGTATGTGGGAATCATAAGGAAAGTGACAATGATCACCTACCAATAAAGTCAAGAGTGTTGGTTAAAACCCTTTGCAAAAGCTCCAGGAACATTTAGAGTATTACCTTTAACAGAAACGTTCTTGTAAAGATTTTGAGGCCATTCTCTGCTGACCCATCCCTTCAGCAGCCGAGCTCTTTCTTCTTCTTCCACTGCACCATAGGAAGCTGCAAGTGGAGGAGGAGGACTTGTCTCAACAAGGCTGGTGCTTGTGGCTTTGATCACACAGTGCGAACCATAATAAGAATTATAGACTATCCCCGAAGTTCTCAAGAGTATTGTGTTGATGGGACCACTGCCAGCTCAAGTGGAAGGGGACAGGGACAGCTCAAAATGACAAAGAGATTTTGGACTCTTTGACTATAATGGAAAAGAGGGAGGACAAGAAAACGTTACCCCAAGGATAATGGAGGGCCCTTTATAAATAAAAGTGATACACTATCTAGGCTGTGTGCTGGAAAATTCCACATTCATTGCACCAGCTAATGTCTAGTATAGAGTAATTAGCTCTACTTTTTGTTGATCTCAAGTGCAATATCTTATTAAAGTCCCATATTAGATATTGCAATGGAAATAAAATGGCATTGCAGAGCACACTTATAATTTTTTACTATCCTGAAATTGCCACTCATAAAGTCCTTTTATTTTTCCTTTCTCGCTGTACCCTCCTCTGCTATAAAATGTCCATTGTTATATTTGAACTTTTCCCTCCTGAACACCATTAAAATTACTTACATTCTGTGTTTTCATTCTCCAAATCACTATAATCTATAGCTTTTATCACTTTTCTCATAACATGTACAGCATGTGGCAATGCTGTGACTTGGGGGAGGGGGGATTCTCACACAGTTCCACTGGTTCCTATGATGTGCTATTAAATTAATAACTGACCACAAGCATTTGTAATTTTTGCACTAAAGAGTTGGAGGATAAAGTATCCAACTAAGTTTTCAGAGAGACAGAAGAATCATGGAGTCAATCAAATACTCATACCCCTAATTCCACCTTGCCTTGTCCATTCACCTATGAATGCTATGCACATGATTTTGTGGGAGAGAGTTTCACTGTAGTGTGTCTCTAATTTATGCTTTTTATTTTAATTATTTGGGTGTATACATATATATGAGTGTCATTTTCCTGTTTGCTCACGTGTGTGGGTAAAAGTACACATGTATGTTCATGTCTGTGGCGGCCAGAGGACAGCCTTGGGTATCATTTTTCAGGCAGTGTCCACTTGCCACTCGGGACAGGGATTTTAGTCATTTCACTGGGAATAAAAATGAGTAAGAATGGGGTCTCTGAGCCATGTTCTCCCATTGTCATGCTTTATCGGAAGTATTACATCATCAAAATTCTCCATGGCATTCATTCAACACCTCTTTCTTTCTTTCTTTCTTTCTTTCTTTCTTTCTTTCTTTCTTTCTTTCTTTCTTTTTTTCTTTCCTTCCTTCCTTCCTTCCTTCCTTCCTTCCTTTCTTTCTTTCTTTCTTTCTTTTTTTCTTTCTTTCTGCAAGAAAGTGTTAAGTGTTATCTTGCTCTGTTCTTATGCTATATTCATGTATTATTATCTCAACTTTATGGCTAAAGGAACTGAGTTAAGCGACTAGTCTGAGGTTTGAGGTCATGCCATAAATAGAAGAGCAGGGATTTTAATCTAATCCTTCCTTTAGATCCCATGTTCTTAAACGATGTTTTTGAAAAGAATGGCATTCAGAGATGCCTATTTAAATGAAATTCCTTGATTTTGTAGAGTTTAATGAAGGACTGCGCAATTCACAAAATGTATTCAATGTCACAATGGAGTTCTTTCTTCCTAATAACTGTCTAAGTAAAGCAGTCTATAGCTAGCTGTCAGTGACCTGAAGAAACCCTTCTTACACATCACCAGATGGTGAACTTCATTTTGTAGTTAAAAGTTCTTGCCCTCCCCAGATGTTTTTCCAGGGTCCTGACGCCTTAGCAGGAATCAGTGGGTCTGAGTTTCACTCCTTCTGACTTTGCCCCCAGTAAAGGTGCTCATATACAGTTAGATGGGAGGGAGAAGAGAAATGGAGATAACAAATAGTTCAATTGTTGCAACACGTAGAACTTTTGTTTGCTTTCTTATTATTGAAAATATTCTAAGTTACTGTGATTGGTGTCTTCTGTTTCAGAAAATTAAAAAGACATTGAAATGCCTTTGTCACTATACTTTAGAAACTAAGATATTTGATGGAATATAGATCAATAATTTTGTTTTGTTTTGTTTTGGAGACAGGGTTTTTCTCTGTATCTTTGGAGCCTGTCCTGGAACTAGCTCTCATAGGCTGGCCTCCAACTCACAGAGAGACGCCTGCCTCTGCCTCCCGAATACTGGGATTAAAGGCGTGCGCCACCACCACCCAACTTAGACCAATACTTTTTTTTACACTTATTTAAATCCCACATTCTATCTATATTACTCTGATATGACACTATAAAGTATTTTCAGAAGCATTGAAGCACTTACCCTCTTTTCCGCTTGCTGGCTCGTGATATTTTAAACTCACCTTAACAAAACAAAAGGCTAACTTAAAAGTGGGCTGAAAGCTGACAAAGCATGTTCACCTTGACCCAGTTGACGCAGTAACTTTTTATCTAGAAACTACTTAGGTGAACACAAGTGTTGAAGTTAACTTCCAGCACCCTGGGCTGCGAATTCTGCCTCCTTTGAGGCTGCTTCTCTTCCCAGGGTAATAAGTAAAAAGGAAACAAAAGCTTGCTTTTAATTTTGTAGACAGAGACATGAAAATTACATCTGAATGGAATTTAAAGGATGGTGACAAGTTTGCAGAATGTCAGACTGTGACAAAGAATCGCAAATTTCCAACGTCTGAATTTTATAGCTCTGGAGATACAAACATCAGGGAAAAAATCATTATTGCACCGGACAGCAGAGTCAACATCATTATTCAGTTGTATTGTGTTTACTGTATGGGGACTGATGAGGAGCTTCCAGGCCTTGGAGGATTTCAGGGTTGTCAAGTGAGAAGAAGTCACAATGTGTATAATCACAGGGGTCAAAATGCAATAAGGCAACTCCATTATGTTCTGCAACTAAACACCATCTAAAACTTCCAAACGCACTGTGCTGTATGCTTGTCTCAAATAAAAGCATCACATTGAATTTAGAGTCAACTGCTCGGGCTGCTGGACTTGATTATATAAATGGAGTGTTGGCCTGGAGTCCACCCCTCACTACTTGAATGACTTTGGATAAGTTACATAAACTCTTTGAGCATTAGTAACCTTGTCTGAGAACTGCGGATCGTATTGCCAGCCTTGTAGAACTGGCATGCGAATTAAATGAGATGATGTATGTGATGATCCGGCGAGGCAGACAGATGAGTTTTACAGATGATTTTCTATTCTTCCTCCCAAATTCATGTAATTGCTAGAGTTTGGGTCAGAAAGAAACTAAGTGAGTTAAAAAAAAATCTGCTGTGGGTGAAGGTTTTTCAGATCAACGCTTCGGAGAATGCTGAGTGTGTTGACTACAGGAAGGTTGGGGAATTGGGATGGGCTTTTGTTAATTTAAATCATTCCTACCTTCCACGGCTGTTGACAATTCTTCTGGTGATTGATTATAATAACTGAATCACACAACTTAATATTAAGTTGCTTAAAAAGTCTATCTGACTTTTAGACTGGCTTACTCAATTGGTTTGATATTAATTCAGAGATTATATCCTCTATGTAATTAATGTACTGTCGGGGATTACAATTTAAAAAGAAAAGTCAGTTTCAAATGTCAGAGCTCAAGTGAAGACTGAACAAATAGCTAGCTTAAAAATATTTTATAAGAGACATGGCGGGATGAAAATATGAAACTTCCAGAGTAAGCTTTTGTTCGTCAGGGCATCTTGGTATTATATTTTATTTCTGTCTTAATAGCAAATCCATACAAATAAAAGTTTGTTTAAAATTCTTGCAGCTAATTGCAGGTGTCGCTTTTCCTAATAAAAGCTGCATTTTTCTCCACAGTTTATGCCTCTGACCTCTATAAATTGCAGCGTGTCAACGAGAATGTCTTTACTTTCTTTTGCAGCAACACAGTTTACAACACACAGTGCGGACTGTGGGGAGGTAATGGCCCTTCCCTCCATCAGGGCCTGGGGCCGCTAGGAACCTGCTGTAGAAGGCTGCATCTTCTGTTTGTTGTTTTGATTTGTTACTTAGGGAAGCAGGCGCTAGGTAGGTAGAAATCATCAGATGGAAATACACCAGAAAACCAAACAATAGTCTGACTATGTTGATCTACAAGCTTGCTGACCTTTTGTGTTTGTTTAAACAGCTTGCTTTAATTAGTAATGGGTATCACTTACTCTTATGAGCATTATTGACAATTGAAAACAGCACCTTATAAGCCGAGGAATTGGAGAAATTTAATATGAGTGTTTGAGCTCAGTTTCTTGAGGGGGTTTGTTTTGTTTTTGACATAATGCTTGGAGCTAATGGACAACTCAAATGGAACGGCTTCATGTGTGACACACCGAGGGAAGGGGGCTGACCAAAAGCCATTAGTGTCCAGGGAAGAGAGACAAAGGTAGAAACTCTATCATTTCCAGATGAGCCCTTGCTGTTCCCCCGACTATTAGCTTGGCAGGCAAGGGGCAAGAATATCAATGCAAAGACCATAAAGCGCATGCTCACTCAATGTTTTCTTCACTGTAGAGGTAGTCAGAAATTGTCTACAGTCAATGTTATGGAGTCTAAGAGAGGATCCCATTAACAAATAAATTTAATGGCTTGCATTTCAAATGGCAATCCAACCTGACTTGCTAAAGGGGAGAACATAGCTTTTCTTGCCAGACAGCCTTGAGCCAAGCAACAAATACTTGGACTGTGTTTTCTTCTTGAGGAAGCCCGAAAGACTTCAACACAATTCTGCAGCTTGTCCATTTCAGTTACAATCTATTTTTATTATCCAATAAACACTGTAATTATGGACTCAAGGTGACATGAGGAACATCTGCATTATTTTGTCAAATGATTGTTATTTTTTGTTCTGAGTAACAGTGTTGCCAGTTTTCCAGAGAGACATGTAAAAAATTATATCATGGGGGGTAGTGAGGTGGCTCAGTAGGTTAAAGCCCCCCAATAAAACGTGGGTGACCTGAATTCTATTCCAGAATCCATGTAAAAGAACAAAGGTCAAGAGACTCTGCTTTAAAACCAAGTGAACAGTGAGAACTGATTCATAAGAGATGTCCTGTGACCTCCACATGTGCATCTTGGCATATAGTGCATATATGTGCACAGGCACACACACGACGATAAAAAATATATCTTGGGTGAGTTTTGAGAAGACAACATTTTTTTTTTCTGAGAGACAAATGAAGAAGGCAGTGTTGGGCCCAAACCTTCTGTTAAGTCCTTAGAGAGGAATGAGGTTCACCTGCACTTGATTCTCACTTGCTTGTCTTCAGCAGTTTTAGAAATAATTTTCGAAAACCTTGGTCTATTTCTTACATGGGTGAAAGAAACCTAAGAGAAAAGTAAAGCAAACCAGCAATGACAACCCCCAAACCAAGCAAGCCTGGCACATGTAACCAACCAACAGCTGCATTAAACATTATAAACATTATAAAGCACTGTGTTCTTTTCCTCCTTTCTAGTTGTGAAAAGCTGAGATGCTACTGTGCATAGCGTTTAGTGAGGTAATAGTGCATTGATCATCTGTAGTAGTGCATAACGTTAGTGAGGTAATATAGTACTGATCACCTGTAGTTACCCATTCCTTGGATAAAGAACAAATTCTCTAAACTCAGATTCCTTATATTATTGTGAGAGTATCCGCAAGGTGTTGAAGATTCATTCTTTTTTTTTTAATTACATCTTTTTTTTTTAGATTTATTTATTTATTATGTATACAACATTCTGCCTCGATGTATGCCCGCAAGCCAGAGGAGGGCGCCAGATCTCAGTACAGATGGTTGTGAGCCACCATGTGGTTGCTGGGAATTGAACTCAGGGCCTCTGGAAGAGCAGCCAGTGCTCTTAACCTCTGAGCCATCTCTCCAGCTCCCTGAAGATTCATTCTTGAGGTGAGAGGAGAAAGGTGTCTTACACTTTTAATGTCTGAATACGTACATATGTATATTTAGGACAAAAGTAGATATAGCATACATGTGTTATTAAAATTTTGCATGACGTTGATTGGGAATCAAGTGTTTGAAAGTGGTTCTGTCTTCATGGGGACTCAGAGAACACTGCATTGTTTGTCAACCGAATAGATGAAGTCTAAGATATTTTGCAGTTCTGATGTATCATGTCTTTTATAAATAAAGTTGTGTCCCTAGAGTAATATTTCTCAAGATCCTGAAAAGTATATAGTTATATACATTAAATGACAATTACCATGGTGTTCTTCTGGGAAGATTTTGAGTATCGCTGGTTTCATAGCTAGAGAGAAATTTGACTGAAAATGGATAGCACCTTGAATCTTACCCACATCTGATTTATATGCTATTAAGATGAGAGTCTAGATTTAAACTTTTGAGTGGGATGTCAGAATGAGTTAGACTTTTATGGATATCAAGATAGGATACGAACATAGTATGTGAGAAGGATGTGAATTTTAGGTGGCCCGGGCAGAATGCTATAGTCGGAAATGTCTGTAGCACTTCAAAATTCATGTTGACACACCTCCCCAGTGGTCATGACAGAGTGTGGAGCTGCAGAGAAGTGATTGGGTCAGGAGGGGTCAAGTGCTCAGCAATGGGATTAATGCCCCCAGGAAAGAGGCCCTAGGAAACATTTCAGTTCTCTTTCTGCGTGAGCCCACAGTCAGAAGGCATCATGGTGAAGTACACCTCAGACACTGAATCTTTTTGGACCTTGATCTTCGACTTCTCAAGACTTCAGAGTAAGCCACTCAACTTCTGGGATTTTATTATTGCTGCACACACAGACAACAACTGTTATTATATCCCAAAGAATGCTGTTCTATGCATTTTGGCATTAACCTGTGAACAAGAGAGGTGGCGAAAGCATACGGTGTCCAAGTTCCATCAGCTTTTAGGCAATGGAAGCAGTGCTGGTCCTCTCTCCCATTTACGTTCATCCTCATATTAGCATTGGGCTCTGGGACACTCGCTGGAGGCATAAACATGGAGAAGTTGAGTTTGTACACTGCTGCCCTGCACTGAAATTCAGGACTACATAGGCCTTTTAGGTGTCAGAACATCCAGGAGATTTTTGGGGGCCATGAAAACAGTACCTAGTGTTTTCATGGGTGTACAAACAACGTAATTGTCACCCAGATGGGAATCTGAATTCTCTCTTCTCAGTTGATTTGCTGACTCAGGAAGTCTGGCTATCTGTAAATTGGCAAGACAGTTAACATCAAGGCATGAGAAAACTCCCCCAAAGTCATACTTTGGCTCCACTGTCTCCCAACTTTCTTTCTGACTTTTAAGGCGACATCCCTCTTTAGGTGAAATGAGACCATAAGGAAGTGTCCTGTGCAAATGGTTTATACCAGCACTTTCCACAAGGCTATCTCAAAACAAACAAACAATACCACACGGGCTTTCCTTCTCTTTTCTTCCAAATAAGAAAACTGAAAAAGCCTTAGGACTTTTAGATGGAGACTCTGGCTAATGTGGTGGGGTTCAAGGAACTTCGAAAGGTTCCCAGTCTGGTTCTAAGGAAGTCCTGGGTCACTTTGTGACAGAAGCTGCATTCTGAAGCTGACATTTAGAATCTGGCCACCCAACATGCAAACAATAGAGGAGAAAAGCTGAGCCCTTGTGTGAGATTTTTGCTGGGCTAATTACAGGCATGGGAGGCCCAGCTGTGGTTAGACCAGCTCATCAGGGAGCGAAGAGATGGATCCGGAAAGCAAGCGGAAGACTGGAGTGGCTTTCATTCTTATTCTTCGCGTCTCGTCTGTTAGAGCCTTCGCTTCTGCTTAATTATAAACTGCATCCCCTTCCCGTGTATGAATGTGCCCTTTCCCCTCATTTAACATGGGCAGAGGCACTTCCGGACTAGCACGGGACATGCAGTTGGTGCTCAGGGGCCAAACTCAAGTTTCTTTAACATATCTATATGTAAATAAATATTGATCTATAAGCCCAATCCATCTAAAAATGAAACGGTTTTGTAGTCGGCACCAAATCCATAACAACCTTTTACTACCTCACACTCAAATCAAATCAACAAAACCAAACCAAAGGGACCAGAGCCATAGATGTCTAACTTTCAGGGAAATTTTCATTTCAATTCAACAGGGGAACCTAATGTAATTTATATATTTTTTTGTCCCCCCCCAGTATTTCTTTTGTGACTGTTTTTCCTGGAAGTTTCAGTCCAGATTTGAACCACAAATGTGGTTTACTGTAGCTATGTGCTTGCTTCCCATTATTGTAGAAAACACAGGAAGACATCAGTAGGGATAGAGACCTGCTGTAACAGTAAGAAAAGATTTTAGACTGCTGAGAAATTTCACCAGGCTCCAAAATACTGAAAAGCATTTAAGAATCTGTTTTAATTCTAGTGTTTGTTTTTCACTAACAAAATGAAGATCAATGAGGGTGCTCAGCAGATGTCTCGGTCATGAAGTGTTTGTCACACAAGCTTGAAGATCCGGGCTCAGTCAGGACATGGCTCCTAGCATGCATGTAAAAAGGCAGGCATGGTGACCCATATGTATAATCCCAGTCTTGGTGAGGTGGAGAAAGAGGAATTCCTGGAGCTCTTTGACCAACCAATTTAACTTAATCTGTAAGCCCTGTGTCCCAGTAAGAGACCTTGCCTCAAAAAACATATGAATGGTTCCTGAGGAACTCTATGATCGCTACATGAACATGCAATCATGTGCCCTCACATATATGGCCACATACACACATGACTATGCACACACTCTATCCATATCCAGAGGTGACAATATCATTCATTGCTGAAGAGTGTGTATCAATGATTCATAGGCCGATCCTGACTATATAAATAATAGTAGTAGGAGAAGAAATTTACTGAAAGCATTTTAAGTGCCTTAAATGGCAATGTTGACCTCATTTATTTATAAAGGAGTGGTCACCACATATGATTTTGCAGGTTGTGCCCTTCATAAATTGTAGGGAATGTTGGACGTATTTTTCTTCTGGTAAACAGAAGTAAAGGACTTTGAAAATAGAGAAGGTTTTTCTCCTTTGCCCACAGGACCAACCAAATGGGCTTGGTGCAGGACTTGAAATAGATGATGTTATTGTCCCCTTCTAACCTAGAAAAGCTAAGGATCTTTCTTGCACAAGGCCACATAATAAATAAGTAATACATTTTTGTTGGTTGGCACCAAGTGCTTATTTATGATGACTTACTGAGTTGGTTTAGAGCACCCCAATTTCAAGGAGAGAAATTCAACATAATAAAGTTTTATTGTATGTGTGAGAATTTTGAAAATTTCTTAAACATGAGGTCTCCAAAGAAATGGTTGTAGAAATACATCTGAATCATTTTTCCTTCTTTAGCTTGAGTGTTAGAAAAAATGGCTGACTTGTCAGACAAGTGGTTCTGAACTGATGTTCCATAATCTACTGTTAAGAAACCAAGTTTGACCAGGTAGAACTTTGGGTTTCCATGATAATATAGAAACTTGCAAGGCCATATGGATAATTTTAAATATAGAAACAGGTTGTATGCATGTGCTTGTGTCTGTGTGTGACAAGAGTCTTGTTATGTAGCTCAGACTGTTATTGACTTTGTGATCCCCCTGTCTCAGCCTCTAGATCATAAATTCTGGGATAACAAGCAGAATTTGTTAAATTAAAAAAATGCAGAGAAAATAGCAGAAGGTAGGTGTTGTTGGCCTTTCTATTTTTCTTTTCTATTTGCAAAGCTAACTTTATTCAGTTGGGTAATGGGCACTTTAAGATGCAGTGAAATAAAGCCAGCTGAAGATGGGCGAGGCACATGAGTTAGGTTGGACAAGTAATGAGATCTTGAGCGAGGGGAGGCTTGCAGTTATTGGTCATGCGAGAATCTCAAGGTGCAGTAGGCTTACTTAACAGTTTGGTTTTTCTCTGCCTCTGAAATGTCTCATGAAAGCCCACAGAAGCTATAAAGAAGACTAAGAGGGGGTAAGAAGAAGTGCCGAGAAACAGGCAAAGGATAGGGCAAACAGACAGATTGGGCATGAAAATGGGACAGGAGATAGGGGCTTACGAAAGCTTGTAAGTAAGGCCAAGGGGGTAGAAGAGACGGGGGAGGAGGTAGAGAATCTACTGAAACACACTTTACTAGAAATGCCATAATGGTCTCTAATATCCTGCATGCTATTTTAAAATTATAAAAACAAAAAGCAGCAACTTCTCACTTCTTAAGGTACATGACAGATTCTACTTGAGTCAAATGTGTTCTTGACATATGTAGGTGTTCTGTGCCTTTTGTGTTCAGAGTACCTTAGGAAGCGGTCCTTGGGTTCATCTCTATATACAAAAATGTCCTCGATTTGAGGGCTCAAACTCGAAAGCTTCCAGCTTGCCTTCTATCTCATTCTTAGTGTATCAGATTCCCTGTACCAAACAGCTTTCATGTTACAGCTAGAGAAACAAACACAGCAGTATACATAACAAGACTGGGAAACAGAATGTCACCAAGGCAGCATGATTTCCCTCCAAGTTTCTACCAGGGAGTTTTATGTCCTAGCCCCAAATTGGTTTACAAACCCTGCCAGTGTGTCTTTCATGTTTTAGGAGAGCATATTTTGTCATTTAAGCTCTTATCCTCTTTTTCTCAGTCTGTTTGTAGAAACCAGGTTGTTAGCTTTGTACACTTGAAAATCATATTTCTTCTTTTCCTCTGAACATGTAGACTGCTTTTCCACTGGAAAACGTACCATGCTTAGGAGATACAGTAACTTCCTTCTGACCTTTTCAGTCTATTTCCGTGGATGCTCTTGCTGGTAGCACGTTAAATTGTTTGCCTCTCTGCATTTTGATAGTTTTGTTGATTGTCTTACATAGATAAAGCCTGTTAAATAAGGGGTAGTTGGTATGTGGAAAGATCAAGCAGCTGAATGGTTCCCTGGGAATGGGTGACAATAAGTTCCTAGGCTTGAGAGATCTTAAGTGAATCTCAACGTCATTCCGATTGGAATGTGTCTTACGGGTAAGAACTGCAGTGTAAAGTTTCATACCACCCTATCTCGAGACAGAAGCTGGCGTCACATGGGATACTGGGATTCCATAATCTACCTGCTGCTTTGGAAAGGTTGAAAATATTTATTTTTCCAGATACATTCATTTTCAGTGAAAATTTTGAGCATTTCCTTCCTTTGACTCTGTGTGATATATTTATTTTTATGTTCAAAAATAAATAAGTATAATTCTTTCTTCTTTATCATCTTCCCTATCAATAATATCTCTTACTCAGCACAACATTGTTAGAGTTTAGAAATTCTAAATCATCCTCTATCATTCTTGGATAATGTTTTTAAACCGAGCTTTGTGATTTCTGCCAGTGGCCTCTCTGATACTGCTAAGCAAGTGCAAGAGAAAGAGACAGTTAAAATCACTGGAGATGTCACCAAAA
Organism: Alexandromys fortis; assembly: GCF_014885135.2. NCBI lineage: Eukaryota > Metazoa > Chordata > Mammalia > Rodentia > Cricetidae > Alexandromys > Alexandromys fortis. The sequence goes on from NW_026067995.1 coordinate 1,154,031, forward strand.
CATGATTAGGGAATTAACCATTGTGTCACCTTTCGCTCCTGTCACACATTGCTAACGAGCCTTGCGGGCCTGAACATTCCCTCGTAGAATAACACTGTTGCTCAATTATAAATCTTTCCTTCTGGGTAGAAAACTTTCCCTTTCCTGGGTGCAAAGTGAACACCCCAATAGGACCTAAATGCATCCTAAAGCATCTGGGTTGCTCATGACCAGAGACAACTCTCTCTGCCCTGTCTCCCCCCAAAAGGAAAATGTAGCCCATCCTTCTGAGAGATCAATGTCCACCATACTCGCAAGCCTTGGTCCAATCTGCTGCTCTGTGGTCAATCCTTCTTGGGGACTTCAAACCCATCATTGATGCTGTTTCCTGAGGTCTGTGTGCTTCCAGTTCCTATATTGACATCATCGTATTCTTTCATTCACCACAAGGTGGGACATCTTTGTTCTGGGATTAGTAGCTGGATCTTCTTGCTAGCCAAAAATACCCACTTTGTAATTAAAAATGGAAAATTTTAATTTAAAAAGTCAAGAATTATTTTTGGAAGTTGTTTTGCATACCTGCCAATAATACAAACGTACCTGGAGAATCATGAAACATCAGAGGATTTATGGCTAATCCTACTGACATTAAAGTAATTTTAATGTTATCTGTCTAACTACGGTTACAATAAGAATAGGAAAAGCTATTGCATATCTGGTGAAGCAATTATTCTACTTCCACATATTATCTTGACTTTTACAAAGTTATAATAGGAACTGCTTCCTTTAAAAAAAGACTTCTTGTGTATGCATTTATATTCACCAATCAGATTCTCCAAAATACATTCAATCCTAATCTTTTCTATTTTTAACAAAATCATGCTGGTCCATACCACCACCATCTCTTATCTGGACTACTCCAATATCTCTGTAATTTTTCTCCCTCCAGTCAGTCTTCTTAGTGCATTTGGTTATTATCCTGGTAAAGGTTCACTCATGCTCTCTCACCATAGTCAGAATAAAACTCAAAAATCTTTGTTTGACATATCAAATATATGTATGCATGTATGTATCTATATCTATCAACTTGTCTACCTAAAAGCCTATTGCCCATTAGAACTGTTTACTAATTAAACTGATATTTCATGATAGTGTGCTATTTTATCCCAGAAATGAAATGGATTTTTAGGATCAAGATAAATACTAAAAAAATAATGTCAAGAAATTTTAATTTCTTCATTATGATTTCATGTCTAGAACTTTCATATCTAGTTGTTGACAAAGGTTTCTGTCCTGCCTGGTCCTGCAGTTGTTCAGTCCCAAAGGAATACACAGAGGTGAACATTAACTATAAACTGGTTGGCCAACAGATAGAAACAGAGGCAGAGAGCCACATTGGAGCACTGGACTGAGCATCCAAGGTCCAGTTGAAGAGTGGAAGGAGTGAGATTATGAGCAAGGAGGTCAAGACCATGAGGGGTTCACCCACTGAGACAATGTGCCTGAGCTAATGGGAGCTCACCAACTCCAACTGGACTGAGAATGAATGACCATGGGATCAAATTAGTCCCTATGAATGTGGTTGACAGTTGGAGTAGACTGTGTGGCCAATGACAACGGCACTGGGATTTGTCTCCCCTGCATATAATGGCTTTTTGGAATCCTATTGTCTTTGGATGTATACCTTGCTCAACCTAGATGTAGTGGGGAGGGCCTTGGGCTTTCCACAGGACAAGGTGCTTTGATCTCTTTTAAGATTGGAGGGGGTAGGGGAGAGGGTGTGTGGAGGGAGTGGGAAGGCAGGGGGAGGAGGGGAGGAAGTGGAAATTTGGATTGGTATTTTTTAAAGTAATTAAAAAAAACTGGTTGGCCTACTAGCTCAGGCTTCTTATTCATTAATTCTTACATCTTACATTAAGCCATTTTCTTGTCTGTCTTAGCTACGTGACTTGGTACCCTTTTTGGCGAGGCTGTCACATCTTTCTTGCTCTGTGTCTGGGTGACAACAGCAGACTGAAACTTATCTCTTCCCAGAATTCTCTTTGCCCAGTCTCTACTTGCTGCCTTGTCACCCTGCCTATGCTTCCTGCCTGGCTACTGGCCAATCAGCATTTATTTAAAATACAAGTGATGGGGTACAAACCATTGTCCCACAACATCTAGTTGGGATATTTCCCCTGCACAATGGAATTTCTTGGTCCATCAGCCTAAATGACAGTTACATTTGGATGACTTGCAGCATTTTTAAAGGTTACACATGGAAAACATGAGTTCCTGGTATTCTAAGTTTGCTCCTCTCTTGGTCTTCCCTAACTCTGTGAGTGGCCACTCTTCTCCTCCACTCCATTTGGGAAATGGCTGTTTCTCCAGACTCCTATTGCTGTTTCTAGAGCCCCCATGCCTCCACTTCAGCTGACATAATGCTGCTATCAACTTTGCTCTCCTGTGTTCAATTATCAACTGAGTCACACTTGTTAACAGAAATCAGGCCATGGCACTTCTTGTAGTGGCACCTTCTGGTGGCTTTCCTTATCCCTCTAAAGAAAAACATGTTCTAACAATAGCTTCATGGCATCTCTGAGCCCTAGGTGCCTTCTTTTTCTGAGCCTTGGGTCCAACACCCTCAGTCTCTTGGCCCCAGCACAGCATTTGACTGTCACCAATACACACTGCTTCACTCTTCTCCCAGATAATCCTCTACCTCAAACACACACACACACACACACACACACACACACACACACACACTTCTTTTGATCTTTATTTTGGTCTTTTATTTATTTGGTCTTTTTTATTGAAACTGTTCTAGGATACCTTATTTGAAATCAATACCGTTTTTTTCTTGCCTCCTTTTGAATATTTCTGTTTTGCATTACCAATATTTTCCTTTGTTTAGTTAATCCCATGCTTTTCAGTTCTGAACTCTTGGTCTATTCTAATGTTTCTAATGGGATCTGTAGTGAAGTACACTGAAATACCCGTGATCCTTGATTGTCTTAAACTACCCATTAGTTTATTTCTGCCAGAAATATTAATGATGTGATTAGATGGTGCAAATAGATCCTTGTCAGTGTCAAATATCTTCATTGACATGTGTCCACTGGAGTGTTAGAATATATATTTGTGAAAAAGAGAGATACCTGAGCTAAAGAGACCAAGCATTGGGAAACCGTAGCCTACTAGATAAACCCTTCCTTCAGTTCTTCGTACCAGAGAACTCTTAGTTCCTCACTCCTGGGGATTTGAAAGGGACAAAGTAAGAAGCCATTTTGCTGGTGTTAGCTAGTTATCACTTGTTTATCTCAGACTCCTAAGCAGTGAACTTTTGTCTTGTTTTGAGTTAATTCCTGAAAATATGTAGAGGAGAAGTCTGAGTCCTGCAGGTATGAGAGAAGGAGGCAAAAGTGGTGGGGAGACAAGAGCAGGGTTTCATGAGTGTCTGCTCTCTACCCTCTCTCCATATGCTCCTTCCCATTTGCCTCCTGTCTCAGGCCATAGCTACTACTCCACACACACTAGACTGACTTCCCCTTTGCCAGCAATACTAAGTGATTTTTCTCAATCCTCTAATACTGTTTTTAAAAGACTGTTGGTTTTGAGGGAAGAATTTAGAATTATTGTTAATTTAGTATCTTGGTTTTGTATATGCTACTGTCAATTAGTTTGTCATATTGCTTATTTGAGTGTCAAGATGATGTTCTCTTCTGTACCTGCAGCTTGCAGAGCAGTAGTAATTACACAATAAGTTCTCTATATATGCTGAACAAACAGTAAGAATAGAAGAAAAGTTTTTGCACTAATGGAGTCTATCCCTGGAAAATGTACACCAAGCCATGTTCACCAGAGAGATACCAAATGTTTTCCTTTGGGGAATACAGTTAGAACCATAGGAAGCTATTGCTGCACAGAGCTCACTGGAAGCCTCTGGAGTAGCCACCATAACTGAAAAAAGACATCAATCAGAAATCACATGGAAAGGTAAATTAATGAAACACTTAAAAAAAATCTATCAGCAAAGGGGGTGTAGCAGTTGATTTTGTGTGCTAACTTGATTGGTTGAGGGCTGACCAGTTATCTGATGAATGTTTCCACCTTGTAATGTCTTGAGAGTGTTTGGAGAAGAGAGTAACCTTTGTGTCACTGGATTGGGTACATTTCAGTCCTACTGGTGTGCTCAGGAGTTCAATCTGCTTCAGGCTGAGCCCGACAGAAGTGAAGGCAAGGCAAACTCTTACCCTCATCCATGACGTTTGCCTGCTTCTACCCTTGGACGTCAGGGCTCCTGGTCTCCTCAGCCTTCAGACTCTCAGTCTTACACTATCAGCCCCAACTCACAGGCTCTTGACTTCTGATGAGGAGTTAACATTTTTCTGTTCCCCTGGCCTTTGGCCTGGAATTGAATCATACCACTGAATCTTTGGAGCATCTGTCTAACAGATGATACACCATGAGACTTACTAGCCTGTGAGCCAATTTCTAAAATAGATCTTTATCTATGCAAATATAGAATGCATATGTATTCTGTATGGATGCACATGCACATATATGTATCCTACGGATTTTCTTAGCTCAGTTTCCCTGGAGAAGTTTGACTGATATTTAGAGGTGTACCCTACTAGACCATAAAGTGTACTGTGAAACCTCAGAATAACATACAAAGAGGAGAATCCATGAAGGGAGAAACAAGTACAGATTTTCCTTTCCTCCCCCAGTTCCAGTTTTTCCAATGGCTCTGTGGTGTGTGTGTGTGTGTGTGTGTGTGTATGTGTGTTTGTGTATATATATTCACACACATGTATGAGATTTTGGAAAACGATGTAGAAAGAATATAAATGCCAGATGATGGATAGGAGAGCCCTGAGATGCTGTCTTCTGGACAGCATTGCACATATGAACCCACAACAGCTATGGTACCTACACAAGATCTGTGCAAGATCAAGTCAGTTGAAAAGTTACAATGTGGCTTGGGAAGAACTCCCAAGACCCCATCTACAGCTGAGAAACTGTGGGCAGTTGATGACTGCTGAGCAAGAAGGAATCACTTTTCTCTAGGATTGTGCCACTAGTAGGGTCCCCAAACTTCAGGGGATGGTCCTATACCTAAGCTCATATAGCTAACACTAATTGGACTTGGTGCATTATAAAATTAAGTACTTAATTATAAAAAAGGAGCTGACATTGTGAGGGAGATGTGATGGGCTGTTCTGGGGGGAGTTAGAAGAGGGAGTGAAGGGCATACATGGTCGAGATTTTTTTTTGTGTGTGCACAAGTGTGAAAGTTTAATTATATAATTTTATTGTTTTGCGTGTATTGGTATTTTGCCTGTGTGTTTGTGTCTTTGTGAGGGTTTTTCTGCAGGTGTCAGGTAGGGAAGTGAACCACAAAGAAATGAGAATGAAAACTCTGTTCAGATTGGCTCCATCAGCCTGGATCAAGACTTATAAAATATCTAATATCAGGTGGTTTATTTTCAAAAAATTTAAACACAGTATAGTTGGGGCATGGGAGTTTCCTGGTATAATGCAATCCCCAGTGCACGAGGAAGTGCAGTTGCATTGAAACTTGACTCAGGTGTATGTCATTTCCTCCAAGAAGATGGGATCTGGAGATAGGATGCCTATGTTAGCTTAAGGGCCTAGGGAAGGCTCTGGCCTGGTCTTGGTCACAGAGATAACACAGAGGACATTTGGGCTACTGGTCACCTCTGGTCCTGGCTGCGGGAGCTTGAGGGAGCCTCTGGCTATACAGATTAGGTATCTCCAGTCCTGGTTGTGGTAGCTTGGGAGCCTATGGCCGTAGAAGTCATTTAGATTACTAATGACCTCTGGTCCTGGTTGTGGGAGCTAGAAATGGCCTGGCCCAAAAGATAATACAGATCACCAAACTATTAATCACTTCCAATTCTTGGCTTTCTGGATGGAAGAACAGGTTTTGTTTTTGTTGTCTTTATTTTGTCTTTTTTTCATCTTTCCCATAGGAAAGACAACCCTATGTGCTTAACATTTCTGGTTTCTTTGGAGATCCGTGGACACAAGGACCTTTGTGGTCTTCTCCCTACATCTGTGTACCATGTTGTGTCGGTTGCCTAGGGAGACTGGAAAAAGGCATTGGATCACTTAGAATTGGAGTGACAAATTGTTGTGAGCTAGTGTGTGTGCTCGAATCAAACCTGGATAATCTGCAGCTCCATGCACGAAAATTTTCAAAGAATAAATACAAGTTTAAAAGTCATGATCAATTTAACAACAACAGCAGCAACAACAACCCCAAATTCCCCAATACTCCATACAAGAAAGTGGCAAAGTTAAAATACTAGGATGGATATTGAGGTAAAAAGTTGTATATTTTTTGTTTGCTAGTTAAATTATTTTACAGTTTATTGTAAACATGGAGTGCAATTTTCTTTAAGACCAATTGTCTAGCTGAAACTTCGTTAAGATGGCTAGCATCAGTGCTGGGCTTCAGTCCTCTCCTTTGCCTTTGATTCATGTAGTGTCTAGAAAGATAATTGGGCCTTTTGTCTGTCAGCCTTGGACTACTTCTCTGTAGGTGTGTATCTCATACAAGAAAATGGAAAGAGAAGTTTATGTCACTGTCCTTGATGATAGGAAAGATTCGTGTGACAGACCGTGAGATGTCTCAGATGTGGAAAGGTTAAACTCAAACCCCCAGGAGAGTTGACGTCTTATGTTTAAGATTATGGCTTCATAGAATTAATATCCCAAACACCGAAACCCTTCATGATTCAAAACTTTACCTATGGTTTTTGTTTTAGTTTCTAAACACTCTCCTCTGCCTTGTCCTGTTGCAATAGTGTATGCACATATAATCCACTTTTTGGCTATTTTTACATAAGGCCAGTTCACCCACATTAAGAAGACACCCTTCCTATTGTCATATGGAGTGAGTTTGTGAAGGAGCCCCCTTCTATTCCTCAGCATCCTTGAAGAGACTCTGGTCACTCTGATCTATAGATCAAATATCTATATTTGATCATATTCAGTGCTGTAGCACTGAAAATGTGAGAGCAACAGGAGACAATCTGATCCCAGAGAGCCAGGTCCCACATGAAATCACCTAATTACCAACTGCAAACTCACATAGTTACTTCAATGGCAACAGGGTCAATGCCTTACTTGGAAGAGTCGGACCCACAGAATCTGTGGAGTTGGCTTATTGTGAACTGAACCATGGCATTAGATGATAGTCTGATGAATTCTTACTTCATTTCCATAAGTGCGAGAGTTATGGTTCATGTAGGTAAGAGATGAAGCAGAACCAAGGAAACAACTCAATTCAATCCTACACTCGGACCAAGCTACTTTGCAGATGAGACCCGTTACATGGAGGACCCTGCTCCACTGTCCCGACTTTATGCTGTTAGTCTCCCAGCTTCTCACACGGGACCATGCTCTTTTATTTTGACCAGGGTTTCTATGCATTGTGAAAAATAAATTAATCACCCTTTGCGGGGAGCTATTAGACACAGGCTCTGGACTGATGCTGACTCAAGAGACCTCAAATGTCCTTAGAATCCACCAGTCCAAAGCATGTCTAGGTGAGGTAATACTGGGAATTTTAACTGATGTGGTACTGTTTGCTTGTGTTGAGAATAGTGAAGCTGTATCAATGAGCTATGCTTTATACCAAAGCCTGGGGAGGAAGGGATGCTGTACTCAACACGCTGGTTGATCCATTAAATTCCACTCAGCTTGGAACACGCTGGTTGATCCATTAAGTTCCACCCAACAACTGATCAATGCAGTGGAAGAAATTTAATTTAGTTGATTATTTATTTACACTACATTTTCTTTCAGGAAGCATTTCTTATAGCTAATAAGGGCATGTAAGATATGACAAATTAGCTGAATACTAAAGAGGGTAAGGGGAAGTGAAACTGGGGCTAGCCTAATGGATGACGTGATGCCCCAGAGTGAGGTTGGCTTTTGCTTCTGATTAAAAAACACTTTCCCAGTTTCCATGAAAGACAGAGATTTTTTTTTTCACACAAAACTTAGACACGAACTTATTATAAATGAAGACAATTTAAATTTGTTTTTGATGACTCAATTTTGATGAAATCTTTCAATTTTCAACCAGATTTTTACCAGTGTTCAAGTATGATAGAAAGCTGAGTTTCAGAAGCCGTCCTCACTGGATTTGAAAGTTTACCTCTTTTATTTGTTGGTTTTGTGACCTGGGTATATTATGTCTATTGTTTGACATCTAGGCCTTATATGTCTTATTTGTAATGTAGATGTAGTCACCCATGGTATGTTACGACAGCAAAATGTACATAAAACTCTTTGTACTGTGCTCAGTACCTCTTCCCTTTCTTCTTGGTGAGAAAAAAACATTATTCAGTCATAACAGAGTCAAATTAATTCTCTGTGAAAACCTGTTACACGGGGCACAGATTGCAGAATTGTTGGTTCAGGTAATATTAGCACCACCAACTTCTGCTAAATAAATAACTTGGGTAAGGATAAAATAACTCCTTTATACAAAATGTGCATGCTGAAAGATGTGCACATACACAACAAAAGTGTGTGGGAGTGTGCATATGCACACATGCACACACACCCACAGAGAGAGAGAGAAAGAGAGAGAGAGAGAGAGAGAGAGAGAGAGAGAGAGAGAGAGAGATCAACATATCTTGTGTGTTGGCTGGTCTCATTTCTTTGACTTTTTTTTTTTAATCTTCAGGTTAACATTCCTATTTTCTGAAGCATGTGTCTTTGGCTACATAGGTCTTTGATATTATCTCAAGAAAGTGCTTCTGTGTAGCATCGCAGTTAGGTAGAGAAATTTCCCTTCTGATTGCACTGGGAGCAGTAATTGCATTGAATTGCACTGGGGAGGCCTTCCCCTGCAACTAGTAACAAATGTTTAAGCAGAATTAAATATCGGTTGATCATTTATTTACGACGTATGTCTGTTTGTAAGGCAGTTCAATCCCACGAGCTTCCTCACAGCACCCAATCCTTTGCCTGTACCTCCATTTGTATCCAAGAGAAATAACATTCAGTTTTGTACCCCAGAGACCTCTAAGGGAAAAGAAGGCACCATGGGTGTGTGGGAGGACCCTTTCTCTACATGATGACCTATGGAATTTAGTTATCAGTCGGTGACTTCAGCAAATCTCCAGGTCTCTCCCATTCTAAGCCATGAGAACACCCGTCTTTGGCCCTTCTATCTTCCCCAGTGCTGTTCACCCCCAGGAGAATTGGCATAATGGGCTATTCCCTGCAGATGGGTGTGGTAATGTTATAGAATATATTCAAAAGGGTCAAATTGATTGCTTCTAGTGTGCTGGCCTTTAAACACCCACAGAATATCGTTAATAAAATGTATTCTGATCATTCTGCTAAAGTTCAGCTTTAATATTCTCCACATTTCAAAACATTTTGACATTGATGTATTGTTTCAAAAGGTAAAAAATGAATATCAAATGCTATCTTTAAAGTATCCATTTGACAACATCACAATACTCTCATATTTTGTAAAAAAAATCAGCAAAAGAGTAAACTACAAAAGAAGTAATTCAAAAATGTCTTTTAATAAAAGTTTAAAGTCTTCAAAATATATTTGCCCCCGGAGCAAACTTTTTTTCATTTAATATTGTGTCTGTTAATTAGTGCTTCAAATTTGCAAATTCTTTATTGGTTTATATCAATGTAATACCCAGAGCTCATCTCATTGCCAGATTTGAATGAAATATGATCCTGTTTATTCTATTAAAACGAAGCCTTGAAATTGTTACCCAAATGCCACAGGAATTCTTGCCATTTTCTCATCAAATTCCTCATCAGATTTTTTGTTAAAGTCACATTGTTTTAGATTTTGTGTCTTGGCATTTAAATGAAATTCAATGCGCCCCACTGGAGGAAACATCTGTAGGGACCTATTATGTACAATATCCATTCCAATCAAGCAGGAGTGTACTGAGCGCCTGAATGGGGAGCTCATTCCTGCTTCCTTTCCCTCTGATGTACCTATTGAGAAGATCTATAAGCAAGAGAACATTTATAAAAATTAAACCAGCGGCAGAGCACAGCATTTTAAATGCTCAAATCAAACACTTTTTAAAGGCACAATATCAGTTTCAGTGAATGGATTCCTGCCTCTTTCTTTTTATATAATGGACTTTATTTAGGGAACATCTGATCCAGACGATGGGCCACTTTACAGAGCGCTTAGATTATGATGATGTTCAAGGTTCATGTGTCTCAGTAAGCTCCTATTTACTTGGTTTTAACAGCCACCTCTGTCCCTCAACAGAGTCAGCCTCAGTTCAATACACTGTGTAACCTTTTATATCTGTAATCTGCCACAAAACACCTGCACGGGTGCTGTGTCAGAAGGCTCGGGGTGGGAAAGCTCCTGTCCCGTCTATAGAAATGGACAGCCATGGAAAATGCCTAAAATAAACCTTTAATTTTCAATTAAATAAAAAAGGAAGTGGATGATCAGGATGAGATGGCTAGGACTTATACAAAATGGGAAGCAACAGCAACGACTAAGAACAAAACCCATCGCACTGACTCCATTGAGTTTTAAGATGTGGGAGAATTGAATAAATCACATTCAGAGTGTCTAGTGCATAAGCACATGGTTAAGTGCCCCGTGAATACAAGCTAATAGTATTATTAGGGGTGACTTCACAAAGGAGGTGTCACTTGTGTTGGGTGGCATTTTATTTATCTCAGAACAGATTTGTTTGGTAGAAGTCCCTGCACACCGGTAGCAATGAACGTAAGAAGAGGAAGGTATACCAGAGGAGGATGGCTACCCAAGTTTAATTGCTGCTGAAGGCAAGTGCTTACTGTCAGCAAGACGTGTACACAGAAGCTATGAGGCAACATCTTGAATACAAAGAGAAACATGTAGTAGTTTCAACTTAGACAATGCAGCATTAGGTGGGTTGTACAGAAAACGAGAACTTCATTTCCAGGTACTTTGGCGTGTAATTAAGGAGCTAAAAAACACTTGTATAGTAAACAGCACAGGCCATTCAGCCTTTTCTTGTCAAAATGCTTAGAATCCTGGTGGAAGACAGAGCTGCTTGTGAAATAACTCAGTCTTTTTTATTATTTATTTATTTATTAAAGATTTCTGTCTCTTCCCCACCGCCGCCTCCCATTTCTCTCCCCCTCCCCCAATCAAGTCCCCCTCCCTCGTCAGCCCAAAGAGCCATCAGGGTTCCCTGCCCTGTGGGGAGTCCAAGGACCACCCACCTCCATCCAGGTCTAGTAAGGTGTAGGCAGTTTGGAAATAACTCAGTCTTACAGTACCATACCACACAGCAAGTGAGCCGATTGTGCTGTTTTGATCTCTGTTTACCTCTGCGGTAGTTATGACATGCATTATGCCATGAGCATGAAATCACGTCTTGATGAAGGCAGATTGTGCGACACATTTTAAAATGTAAATTATAATTCTCATTTCTTTCTTGCCTGCAAAGTTTTTGTTCCAAATCCAAGAACTGGCTCTACAAGGACCGAGTTTCTTCTATTTAAATAAAAATGAAAAAACAAAAACAAACCCAAACCCCAAACAAAACAAAACAGAAAAACAAAAACAACACCCAAACAAAACACTATTGAGTAGTAAACAGTGGACTATATAAAAACTATCAGCAAAATTGCGTCAGGACCTTCTGCTAACCTTAACACACTGATGATAATTTTAAATACTCAAGAGTAAGATGCAGTTTGCATGGTTTGGGGAGCTTATGTAGCCTGGCACGTTTTTCTGTGGAATGTGCAGCAACTTCCGAATTTTGGAATTCAATTTAGACTGTGATATTCTTGGACCTTAGCATCAAAGGTCTGACAGTGACAGTTTCACACAGAGACTGGCTATGAATAGTAACTATTTAAGTATTTAAGTTGGGATGTGTTACTTCAACTTTCCCATAGCCTTGTTTACTGAAGAAAACCAAAGCTTCTACCAGATGTGAGAACTCTTGGTGTAGGATGTGCTGTGATAGGATGTTCCTTCTTTAGGAGGTCAGGACTACACACCACCACTCTCTCCACTGGTGATGCTAAGTCTGTAGGATGTTGGTGGTCAGTGGCCATTTTCTTTGCTACCCAGAAGAAACTTACTTTTCAAGAAAGGAACCAAGGGAAAGGGACTCTGACCGTACCTAAGCTCCTGAATTTGGCTTTTAACCAGAGGCAACTTTTCCCATTCCTTTAAGACAAGTAAATTTATTTAATTTCCCCTTATGTATGTAAGTTCCCTTCGGTTGTTAGGGTAGCTGTAACCTGAAGTCCCGTCCTACAATTAAGTTGTAGTTGGCAGATTGTCAGCATGAGATGGACTGAAGAAGAGACAAGGCACAGAAGCTTGAGGACCTTCTCACTTGTGACCAATGTGTGTGTGTGTGTGTGTGTGTGTGTGTGTGTGTGTGTGTGTGTGTGATGGATTAGGGTTGACTAATCCCCTCCCTCCATAGTTTCATTATCCAATTTATTTTTCCAGATGACAAAGCGCACAGCTAAAACTACACGCCCTGTGCTACTCCTGTCTTCATCTCTTCCCGCATTCCCTTAAATACATTGAAATTGAACCCAAGTTTTCATCTCTCCTTGCATAGTCTGCATAGCAGGGATTCAGTTCCTACAGAGTAACTTGTCTTTATATTGTAATGATAACAATAATTTACATTCATTAGAATCACTTGAAAATATAGCCAGCAAAGTGGCCTTTAAAGTATCAGTTTAATTGATCAAGAGTTAATAGATATTTTTAAATATGGAATTGAAAAATACGTGTTGGGCGAGATGTCTCAGAGGGTGAAGGCGCTTTCTTAGGAAGCCTGAGAACCTGAATTTGGAGCCCACTTAAAGGTAGAATCGGAGAAGTAACTCCACAAAGTTGTCCTGGGTTCTCCACATATGCACATACCATATGCATACTCCCCCTCACGTCAGACATTTCCATAATGATAATAAATTAAAAAGACTCACATATACATGTACTGCAATATGTGATGGGATGTAACCAAGAGCATCTTTAGATTCGTCAGCTGTTGTGGGACCATGAACCATGGTTAGAGGTTGGGCACTGAGGTTATGCTTTCCAGGAGGAATAACCTTCATTTGAATGAGGATACTTTTATATAGAGGAACCACACGAAATAAAGAGCTTTATTCAGAGTTGGTAGGTATTTGGGGGAAAAGATCTAACTTGAGACTAAGATTGTTGATAGTGGAAGTGAGTTGGTACCAAGCCCTAAACTCAAGAGGTTCTGGCTACAATAAAATTTCACTTATCTCCGTTGAGTGTAGTGTCTGAGTCTGATGTGATAAACTGCCTTCTAAATACTCATGTTTATGTTCATGCTTTAGTACCGTTCTCAGGCTTGGGCAGTCATACTTTTTTTTTTTTTTTTTTTTTGCAGTGGGTGGTACCTAATACACAAACGCACAACTGGTCAGAGAGTAGAGAATAAAAGACTGGAGTGATTGGTTCTAAAAGGGACGTCTACATTATTCCTTCAGTCAAAGGTTTATGGTATATCACTTACTTGCAGGAGCTGGAGGATGGGGAGGAGAGCTGCAGAAACAGTGTCTTCTGGGCACTACATTTTCACTGCTCTCTCAAACTCAAAGAAGCTGTGGTTATCTGCATAAAACCTGAACAACATCTAGCCTGTCACCTGTTCACCATGTAAAGGAGAGGGGCCCATGAGGCCTCACCCTTATCTCAGAGACTATAAACAGTTAATGGATGCTGGGGACAGGTGTCCTTTTCTTAAGTACTGTAGCCATTGATAAATTGTTCATGTAAATAACTCCCTGCTCATATTGATGCAAGCAACTTTAATGAAACTCAGCAAGTCTCTCTCTTTCTCTCTGTCTGTCTCTCTTTCTGTCTTTCTGTGTCTCTGTCCCCCCACCCCCACCCCACACATGCACTAACACACCAAAGTAGAATGGGGCTGTCGTACCATATTTTGTTTATGTTCTAGCAAATAAAGTTTGCCTGGAGATCAGAGGGCAAAGCTAACCACTAGTTAGCATAGAAGCTGGGCGGTGGTGGCACACACCTTAATTTTAGCATTTACAGCTGATGCCTTTAATTCCAGCATTCAGGAGGTGAAGACAGGAAGTGATAAGGTGTGGTGGAAATGGGATCTTAGCCCCTCTGGACTGAGGAAGGAGACAGGTAGGAAGCAACTGGCGGCTGCTTCCTGTTCTCTGATCTTCCAGATTTTAAGTCCGATAAGTGGGTCCTGGTTTTATTGATTAAGGTTAATTAGACTAACTCTTCAGGGGCCTGTTGGAAAGAAGGAAGGGAGGATGTAGAGTGAAGGTGAGGAAAATTCAGTCTACATCCATATGGAATTATTCAAAGAACATTGTTTTTAAAATCTGTCCTTGATATGGGCTTCAAATACCATGGCCTTTGAGACACAGACTTATTCTCCAAAGATAGCACAGGTACTATTATCTTCTAAGGAACAGTTCTCCAGGTCAGACATATTTCTCACTGTAGGAAATAATAATTTAAACACACCCTATGAATGAATACAGATCAATGATAAACTTACCTGGGAAATAGAGTAGGCTTAAATCCATTTATGTGAAAATTGCATAATTATGTGAGCTGTTCAGTTTTTCTTTTTCCTTATTTTATCTTTGTTTTAAACTGGAAATTGTTGATAATATCACATCAGAAGACATTCATACAAAAATTAATTAGCAAAATCTCGTTTCCAATAAATGTAGTCTGGAAAAGACTTCACGGATGGGTGCTTACGGCATTAAACAGAGGCAAGGAGGTAAAGGCGGGAATAGTGCTTTGAAGTCAGATGCTGCTCTCCTATTATTCAGATCCTCATTGAAAGAGCAATTGAGGGAGAGCCATGAACTATGAAGACTCAGTCTTCATGAGAAACAAATCAGAGGCTTTAGGTAGCATCATAAAACAGCTATTTAGTACATTGACCTCGTATATTTAAAGATTATGAGATTTTACAGTAGTTGGGTTATAAAATATCAATTTGGAGGAACAGCAAATTTCCTGATATTCATTTCAGTTTATAGGCAATTCCTGTTCTGACATAAATGTATAGGTCTGGGCGACTGGGTTTTCTGGGACAATGCAGCGTTTTCCTTCAGGGTGAGGGGGGGAGTGTAGGAAGCTCAATAGCTTTTACCCAGAGAATCAGCAGGCTAAAAGTCTCCTCATTCACACCGTTTGTATTGCGGAAGACTTTAAAACAGCTCCATTATTTATTAGCGCATACACACATAGTCTTTTGCCTTTCCACTTTCTGGACCAGGGAGGAAATGGAGATGATCATGATGCTAGGTTTTCATTATTCCACAATGAAGGGTTTCTACAGCTCTGAATCCTGGACGTCACTAATTGCGACAACTACTCATAAAATATGACCGAAGAATCCCTGCCATTATGAGCCACTTGCTGTGCTAATATTCAGACGAGGAGCCTTTTCCACTCATACTTCATTGCAAAATTAGGGTTGATGAACGCGTGTTGAATGTGTTCAAATTACTAGCTAATTTTTTTCAGAGGGAAAAGAAAAGAAAATCTGAGGCATGTGTAAAACTAGCAGCTACGGAAAGCTGGAGAAGCAGACGTCTGCTGGGCAAATTGACAGAACTCATTAATCTCGGAAGCGGTGTGCTCGAGTCTGTCCTTTTATGCACCTGCGCGAGCCTGAAGTCATTACGGGATGGCACTATTAATACCGAAGAGCCCAAGTGGGGAACGGGTTATCTGCTCTTAGTAATTGATTGCCAGCTGATTAGTGGACAGCATTTTTCTTGCGGCATAATTGCCTTTGTGCTGTTGTAGCCCTCTGACCTGGGTTTAGGCCATCTCACTGCTCCCAAGTCCCTGACAAGAGCAACACAGCCCGCAAAGTAATGAACTGGAACTTGGGCACTGCATTTCCCCCCACAGTAGATGTCTAGTTAAGTGTCTTTCGATGCTGCCTGGGATACTAGCAATCATAGGCCAGATCACATGTCTTTCTCTTCCCTTCTCTGGAAAAGCGATAGAGTTTCACTTGGAAAAGTGCGTATTGGGGAAGTTTCACTGGGAAAACTGTAATGGATACCAGAAACTGCATATATGAGAGCTGTAAGGACCTTGTGGGTAACTACCAGGCGACAGAGATTCTTATTGATTCAAATACCACTATGTGGGCCATGGTTTTCAGACTCCTGGGTACTGGCTTGAGCCCAAGCAGAGAATTAGAATATTTTAATAGTGTTTTAGTGCTAAAATATTAATGACCTTTGTCTTAGCACAAAAATATTCTATTATATGCTTTTGAACCCTGTATAAGATGCTAAGCAAAGAAAGAGAAAGTGGGGAAGCATGTGATTAAATCTTTGAACCTAGCAGTTCAGGGTATTGTAGGTGAAGGAGTAGTGTAGGCTTTCTGCCTAGCTACCAGCAGTGCCAAGAGAACTTCTCCACAAGTAATGTTTACATTTAGACAGACAGAAATAAGGATATATCAACCCACTGCCTGAATTTAAGAGTATTCAGCATTAAATTCTTAATATTTTTGTTTTTTGAGACAGGTTTTCTCTGTTGCTTTGGAACATGTCCTAGAACTCGCTCTCGCTCTTGTAAACCAGGCTGGCCTTGAATTCACAAAATCTGCCTGCCTCTGCCTCCTAAGTGCTGAGATTAAAGGCGTGCACCATTACCGCCCTCCTTAAATTGCTAATCTTAAAAAGAAACAGATTCTATTGTCATTTATGTGTCTGTGTGTGTGTGTGTGTGTGTGTGTGTGTGTATCCACGTACACATGTGCATGTGCACAAAGAAGCCAGAAGAGGATGGAGGATAGTTTGAAGCTAGAGTCTCAGGTAGTTGAGAGCTGCTCTACACAGGTGCTGACAATCAAACTCCAGTTCTCTGAGATCACAGCAAGAACTCTTAATGACTGAGCTTTCTCTCTAGCCCCAGGTCTCTGTGCAAGATGATTTGGGAGTCACTGAAATGAAATTTATCTCCTCAGTATAGGAGCTGCCAGCTGGTTTTTTTTTTTTTTTTTTTTTTTTTTTTTTTTTTTTTTTTAAGGCTGAGGGTCAAAGAAAAGAAAACCATTGCTCTGTCTATTTTTATTTTTGGCCAAACATTCCTTTGTCACTGAACAGGATGAAGATTCTGAAATATTGAGGTGTCTTAGGGTTTCTATTGCTGTAAAGGGTCACTCTGTCCATGACAACTCTGCCATGACAAAGGAAAACATTTAATGGAGGCTGGCTTACAGTTTCAGAGGTTTTGTCCATTATGGCATCATGGTGAGAAGCATGGCAGTATGTAGACAGACATGGTGCTTCAGAAACTGAGAGTTCTACATATTGATCCATAGGCAGCAGACGGAGACTTTGTGCCACGCTGGGCATAGCTTGAGCATGTAAGACCTCAAAGCCCGCCTCTACAGTGATATACTTCCTCCAACAAGGCCACAACTACTCCAACAAAGCCATACTTCCTAACAGTGCTACTCCCTATGGCCAAGCATTGAAATGCATGAGTCTATGGGAGACATGCCTGTTCAAACCATCACAGAAGGGAAGCAGCTGTGACATGGAAGGGAAAACACAGCATTCGTGTATCCCACTATTAACAAGAGGTGAAAAGAATGTACCTGGTGGGAAATATTTTGAGTGTGTGGTCAGAGCAGCATGATAAATTCTGAGTGTACTTTATCTTAATGCACATCCAGTAGAAGGTTAAGAACTTATAAACCTGAAAGCTAAGCATCATGGGACATGGAGTAGACTTTCATCAAACACACGGTGGAGTGCACTCTATCTGAGGAAATAATGCCTGAGACTATGATGGGTTGGCTCACACTATTTGATAGAAATGGTTCAAAGCTGAGCTAAGACCCCTTGTCCTCACTTGCAGAGACTCCAAGGCCCCTTTAGGATGTCAACAAGGCTCTAATCTGACATTTAGAAAATTGCATCAAGATTCCAAATTACAGTCACTGTTACTAAAGAATGTTTTTCTGTATGATTCTTGAGATTGTAGCATATTATAACTCAAATGTATTGCTTTTTAAAAATTTCTGTGCCCTGATAATTGCTATTACCATTCAGGTTTTCTTCATTGTTTTATTTATTTATCTTTGAGACAGGGTCCTTATAGGGGATACTGAGTTTAGAGCCCATGAATGTAACTAGAACCTGGAGCATTACTGACCGTTTGTTTAAAAGTAGGTATCTCTGTATTGAAATTATTTTTTTCTTAAGGAACTTTCCATCAGATCTAGGGTACAAACGCTCAAGATGGAAGTGGGGAAATGGAACTAAAGTGAGATGATCTGTCAACAAACTGACTTGATCTATTTGTTAACCAGCTGTACTAAACAGTACTGGGCAAGGTTGGGTAGCACAGAGATTAACAATGAGGATTCTATGGCAGATGATGAGTCCAGATGTTGACATTTCATTGTCCAACGGGCAAAATAGCTCTGAAGTCTTCTTGTTGGAAAGTGCCTCAACACAGTTCTTAAGGTGTTGTTGAAGGTGTTACTTTTTAAAAATATATTCAAAGGAAGCTACAACTTTATTTGCTCATCTCTTTGCTTGCCATTTCACCTAGGTGGTGACCCACTTATGGCAAGAATGTTTAAGACACTTGTGTTGTAGAAAGTCCTGGTTGCCTTGACTATTAAAGAGAGTATTAACTCTCCTCACAACATTCTTCAACAAACAGCCAGATGCCCTGGAGAAGGATGAGCAATCACCACAGAAGATCTTGTGTGGGCTCTACACACAAATGACAAAATGGAAGAGAGAGAAAAACATACTTAAGAGGCGAAGGGAAAAGTACACTGCAGGAGCAGCTAAGTAGGGTGAGGCAGACAATTTCAGTCTCGAAACGTAGGCACTTGATCTCTGCTTTAAAAATCTCCAAGGAGATGGGCTAGCCTTCAAAGAAAGAAGTGATAAACAAGAGGAAGTGAAAAGGAAGCTTGCAAAGATCAGAAAAGAAGTGAAAGAGGAAATGAAATCGTCAGAGATGAAAGCCATAGAAAAGAGAAAACGAGTCAACATGACTAAAAGCAAACTCTAGTAACTGAAGAAATGGTACAAAAAATGGAAATAGGAACAGATGGGTTTTGATTAAGCAGGATTTACTCTGATGTATAAAATGATTGTTTTAAGCTGTACACAATAAGGCACTGTAGGGGTCAACAAGGTAGCTCACTGTATTAGCAGGACCCGTGGCCAAGCCTGACAACCCAAGTTTAATTCCCCAAGACCACAGGACACAGAGAGGGAACTGACTCCTACAAGTTGTCCCCTGTCTGCCACACATGCATTGTGGCATGCATATCCCCCAATACATAAATAAATGTAAGAAATATGAAAAATATTCTAGAGAACTTGATTCCTGAAGAATCTTTTTAAAAGGTCATTTATTTACTTATTTATTTTATCTATGAGTGCACCATCTGCAGGTACTCCTTTATTCCAGAAGAGGGCACCATATCCCACTACAGATGGTTGTGAGCCCCCCTGCAGTTGCTGGGACTTGAACTCAGGACCTCTGGAAGACCCTTTACCACGGTGCCTTCTGCCTCGCACCAAGAATCCTTCTGTAACAAAAAGAAAAACTTAAAACATAAAATAAATAGTGTTAGACCAGCCTCAGTTTCTTCCTAGTAACATTGCTACCCAAAAGATTTAGTTGCTCTCTGCAAAATCATGAAGTAAATAAAATATAGCCAAGGAATAACATAGCAAACCATCATACTATTCCAGCTTAGAGTTTAAAATATTCATTATAGACAGAGACACAGAAAACCCACCACTCAAGTCCTTTTTGGAAATACATAACTCCAGTCAACCAACAGATAAATCTTTTTCTTTTCTTTTTTTTCTTTTTTTTTTAAGTCCATGAGAAAAGCTGAGGTAAAAGGATCAGTGTTGAACACCGAGCCACGGAAATGATAACTGGAAACAGGATACAAGATGCAGAACAGACGTAAGTGCCAACTCTGCTGTAGTGAAATAAATAACACCCAAAGCGGAATTTAGAGAATGGAACGGGAATGTGCTGTTTTCTTCATTATATAAAAGAAAATACATTCCATTTAAATCAGAAACACCATTTAAAACCTGACTTCAACATTCAACTTTTTTTTTCACAACCTTTTAAAAGTATTAGCTAAGGGCTTACAAGATGGCTCCTTAGGAAAAGGAGCCTGATGACTTGGTTCTGATCCCCAGAACCTCCATAAAGGTGAAAGGCAAAAACAAATTTAATGAAGTGGTTCTCTACTCCCCATACATGTGCTGAAACATACATGTTGACCCACACCATGCAGACATACACTCATACATGCACACACAAATGTGCACACACACATGTGCACACATACACACAAATAATAATAATTTGGAGTATTTGATGGACTCTCTTATTGTCATTATTATTGCAATTCCATGTGGTGAACTCAAGGCCTCACACATACTTGACAAGTCCTGCATCACTGAGCTATGCCCTAACCCTTAACTGAATTAATTTTTGAATACACTGCCTATAAAGAAATTTAGGCACTTTATTTTCTGTTTCAATTTTAACAGTTTTAATTTTAAAGGCAGGGATGATCGTGATTGCCTTAGATTTGCCCACATAACTCAGGACCCCACACTAAGGCCCATAACCAGAATCATATCTCCAATGTCCTCTTTGACAGGTTAAGGTGCACAGCCACGGGAATCTCTGTAGAGCCATCTTCAGCAGTTGGCGTTGTTCTGGCAGCCACATTGTCAATTTGCCCATCTTAATGGTTCTCAAGAATTTTGAGGATAATTGCTTCTAAAGGGTAGATAGCAAGTGAACTTTACATAATTTAAGGTTTCCACATTGAGTTGTTATTTTGCATAATGAATGTGTATTATTTCTATACAAAGTATTATTAGGCTATTCTTTGTAGACCTCCGAGGAGACACTTCGTCATGTTAATAAAGGAACAGTGGGCTGGTGGTACCCAAAGCACGTTGGTAGCTGCGAGACCAAATGGTACCTGGATGCTTTCATTCAGATCACAAGAAAGATGCAAATGGTGCACACCTGCTGCTGTCACCTAAGGTCATAATACTGAGAAATTAAATAATGAGGCTTATCTTTGTTTTTCTTTTCTTTTCTTTTTTTCTTTTTTTTTTTTTTTTGCAAAGAGTTTGAACTTGCTCTGTAGGAAAAACACTTGATCTTTAACAAAGTTAACTGGACTCGTGTAAAAACTGACAAGGAGGATTTGATGAAACAGAAATACTTACACTTGGGGCCAACAACACAGCTCAGCAAGTAAATGCACTTGTGCAAGCCTGAGGACCTGAATTTGATCCCTGGAACCCGTGCAGGTAGAAGTGGAAGGAGAAGATCAATTCCACGGATGACACCTACACAATAATGACAGTAACTTATTAATTGTTGTTGTTACTAATAGAGGTTTAAGGAAGATGATATTTAGCAGAAGGGTGAAGAACCCTAAAGGCCTGCTGCTTGCTTAATATCTATGTGCCATTCTGTTCACGTAATTGTATCCGAAAATCTTAGAGTCAATTTCTTTCTTCTTTTTTCTTTCTATGACTGTGTTAAATACAGAATGTATGCCCTCACATTTAAAAACATTTTATTTTGCTTGCTTTAGTCTGCTGTGGATACTCTCTACTGTATTTTTTATTTCATTGATTATAATATTCAGTTCCAAGTTTTTCAAAAGTTTCTCTTTTTCCTGATTTCTGTATATTTGAGAAATTTCATGTTCTTATTCTGAGTTGTTTTCTCTTTTCTATGGTTTATCTGTACTATCTTGCATACTCTTGAATATCCTTGTAATGGTTATTTTGTAGTTTTTTGTGCATTTTATTCAAATTATTCAGTTACAATTTTCCTTTGAGGGTGTCTCATGTGCTTTCATGCATATGTGTCCCTATGCTGATGTCTTCTATCTGAGCTAATAGTTGCCCCTTACAGTTTTATGCACTAATTGCTATAGGGAATATTCTTTATTCACTTAGGACATAGAGTATCTATTGTATAGTTAGTGTGCTTTTGGTTACAAATAAGCACAAAATATAATCTCTGTAATTTCTTTATAATTTTTGTAATTTCTTTTGTAATTCCACTGACGTCATCAGTATGAATTAGTTGTATGGACTGTGTGGCTCATGAAAATAATTGTATACTATGTAGAAGATGTGTATGTCAGTGAGCTCCAGAGTCAAGTATGCATGGCATCAGGACTTGTAAGAGCAGCATCCAATCTCAGGGCTATGTTGTATGGAGAGGATTGTTTCTAGATCCTTCATGGTATGCCCAAGTGACACCAATGGTTGTAGTACCAGCAGCAATGGTCTCTGAGACACAGCATGTGAAGGAAACAGTCAGCACTCTCAGTAAGAACGTGAGAGACACCTGAAACTGTGGCAATAGCAGCTACAGATCTGAACCCACAGAATAGGGTAAGGCTAGGATCTCTAACACCAGAACCCATTGACTCAGGGCTTTAGTTTGTGTATGAATGGCATTATGACCTTTTCTACCAGTGGCTAAAATCCCAAGACAATGGGCAGGGGTGAGGTCTTCTCTAGCTTAGTCTACATTATATTTACTTGGTAAATGTTTATGACACATGTAAGAGATGTGGATGTCCTTTCTTGATGAAGACTTCAGACCAGTGAGTGGGAAGTGGGATTCAATAATGTTAATGAAAGACAGTGTTTTTGATACTAACATGTAAATTCTGTTTGAAATTTAAATACTAATTTTATATAAGAAAGGAAAACAGGTTGAATACAATGATGAATATAAAGCCCATTTAATTCTTTAAGTTCAGGATAAGTAAGCACTGGTGTAGGTGGAGTCTGAGACCTGAAAAGCATCCCTGTGTGTTTAGATGGCCCAATGAAAAAATAGTTATGAGAGCTGTGCTTGGAGATGCCAGAAGAAATGGAAACATCTTTCTCATCTTTCCCCTAGTAGGACAGATGTGTCAGCTATCAAATTATATTTTTAAATGCTTGGTGGATTTTGAATGGGCCAGTATTAAACTGAAGATACCAACTTCTTTACTCTAACTTTAGAGTAGGGGAAAGCTGAGTTGTCTTATAAAGGGCTGTATAAGAGTAAAGATGTTAATTTTCTTGTTGAAATGTGAATCTAAGTTTTTTTCTCCTTTACAAAATTTGCTAAATTACTGTCTTCCCCAAGAAAAGTATTGTAATTGAATAGCGGGTGAGGACAATGTTCAGTGACTCTATTAGATTCTATGCAAAATTGTAACGCATATTCCCTGTCATCCATGTGACCTTATGAATGCTTATGAATACTTTTCTCTCTCTCCATTTTTGTGCATAACATTTTGTAGATTTATAACATTAAGAATAGGAGTATCATCTTTGTGGCTTAATGCAGAACAATTTTTTAAAAAATTAAGCATTAAATTTTTTTCAACAGCATAAATTAAATGATAGGCTTGAATAAATGCCGGATTGCAGAATTGCTCACACTGAGTGCACATTAACCTTCTCTAATTCTTCTCTGCTCACAAATTCTGAACTTTTTAGTATGCACTGAAATATGAATTCTCTTAGGATGTTCTAGTTGGTTAATTGATGATTTTCCTAAGTATTGTTCTTAGTGAAAATTTTAATCTACTGTTCCTTTTGATGGGAATGGGCATAAAATATTCTTTCAGATTCATATGATTTCTCTTTATTAAATAACAATAAATCTTGCTATAATTAAATTACAGTTTTTCAAACTCTAAAACTTTTCTGAATTCAGGAACCGTTCACTAATCCTTAATTCTTATAGTTGTCATGGATACGAAGATTCTCAAGAGGGAAAATTCAAATGATTTGAAGAAACTTTGACATTTCTGGAAAGTCATACTACACCTTTTCAGTTGACTCTATGAGTAGACATTATTAGGAATACATTGTGTGATTTGAAGGTTTGAATTCTATCACCCATTCCTGATATTCACCCAATGACATGTGGGCCCTGACATGATGGCAATAGCTAAAAAAGAAATGAAATGTGATTTTTATTAATAGCTGGAATGTGCTCATTACAACCAAGCTTAGACCTTCTATGGCAGAAGACGCTTCAGCATGAGTTAGATCCAGCAACCAAGGGAGATGATTTCATTCTAGAATCTAGAATGTTAGCAAAAGAGGTCAAGGTCTTCCTGTATCAAGTTGAGTTCTCCAAGAAGTAGCCTCTAGGTCAGAGCGGTGTAGTTTGCAGAACAGTTAGTGATGGGTGTCCATGTGATCTAAAAGTTAGAATAGGAGGGTCAGGGAAGTAGGAAGAGAGAGAAGAAGTGACATATTGATGTATGTACAGTAACAGTCTTGGATAATTGCACTGAGAGTTCTGGACCGGAAATGGGCCTTCATAGTTTTCCTGAGCTGAGACAATATTGCCAGAATTTTCTGTTCTGGGTCAAACCTTCAGTGGATGTGAACTATCCTTCAAAGTTAGAGATTAAGAATGGTTTGCTATATCTTGAGTCCCCAGATGAGCTAACATGAAAGGCCATTTGCTGAAGGCAATTCCCATAGTTGGATTGCTTTACTGTGAAGCATGTCTGTGTAGGCAGAGGCCACTTGTTTATTCCTGGCTGCCCAGAATTGAAATAATCACACAGAAACTGTACTGATTAAATCACTGCTTGGCCTATTAGCTCTAACTTCTTATTTGGTTAGCTCTTATATCTTTTTTTATTGATTTTAATGGGCTATACATTTTTCTTTACTCCCCTCCCTTTCTCTCCCCTCCCCTTCAACCCTCTCCCATGGTCCCCATGCTCCCAATTTACTCAGGTAGCTTTTACATCTTAAACTAACTAATTTCTATTAGTCTATGTATTGCCATGTGGCTGTGGTTTACTGGCAAGGCTCCAGCATGTCTTTCTCTAGTGGTGGCTTTTCACTGATTTTGCCTACTCTCTCCCAGCATTCAGTTTAGTTTTCCTGTCTAGATCTATTCTGCCCTATCACAGGCCAAAGCAGCTTCTTTATTCATTAACCAATAAAAACAACACATATGCAGAAGGATTTCCCACACCACGTCTGAATAGTGAATCAGGCTCCTAGAAGAGTCCACATGGGCACTGTTGGGTCCAGTGCTTTTTGGAGTTCATCCTTGTAACCTGGAGGTCAGAACCAAGACATCTCTGTAGACAAAAGTTTCTGTCCCCTTGGTTCTACAACTTTTCAGTCCCAAAGAAACATACAGAGGCTTGTATTAATTATAAACTGTTTGACCTGTTAGGTCAGGATCACCATTAACTAGCTCTTACAACTTAAATTAACCCATAATTCTTGTCTATGTTTAGCAACGTGGCTTGGTACCTTTTCTCAGTAAGTCATTCTCATCTTACTTCCTGTGCCTATGACTGGTAACTGTGTCTCTGCTTTTCCTTTTCCCAGAATTCTCCTAGTATGGTCGCCCCCCTCCCCATACTTCCTGCCTAGCTATTGGCCAACCAGCATTTTGTTAAACCAATATGAGTGACAAATCTTTACAGTGTACAAGAGCATTATCCCACAGCCTCCATTGTCTGGGCAAAGGAAGAGCAGAGAGGGCAGAGAGCCTGAGCATTTCTCTTAGCATGAACATAATCACTGCCTCTAGACCCCATTAAATGAGTAAATGAAGTCTGCCCCAGGTATATCCAGTCAAAGAAATCTTACAGAATGAACAGATGGCCAAGTGTGCTTAGTCTCCTGGATTTTCTCCTATAACCTGAGCAATATGATGAGAGGAGAAAAGAAAGCCCCCTGGTAGTTCTGCCCATTCCCCATTACATTGTAAACCCTTTCCACTTACCTGGCCTGACTAAATCTGAAACTAGTTATTTTTAAACTTAAAATGTATTTTCTATACAAATTGTTTACAGTTTGTTCCTGATAATCTACTTTAGAGAATACCTGCATCGCAATGGGTGGTACCAACCTTTAGTCACTCAAGTGACAATTATGATGGACCTTTGTGAGAGGCTTATTGTAGACGTTATTGTTGCTTTTATTATGTTTCCTTATTTGAATGAACATTTATGCCTTCCAGCTTATGAAAATTTTCTAAATCTGGTATTATTAAAAAAATATAAATAAAGTTTTTGGTAATGAATATAGGCAGTGATAATAGATTCTGTGAGAAGCTAGTTCTCTTTTCTCTCTCCCTCTCTTCTTCCCTCCTGTCTTTCTTTCTTTTTATTTATTTTTTATTTTTTTTTTTTTAGAGAGCAGTTGCCATTTGCCTTTTTTCAGAGATTATTAGGTTTCCATTTAAGTAGACTCTGAACTAATGGAAAATGATACTGAAAATATTTTAAAGCTGTCTTTAAATACATCCACCAATTATAGTTTCCAGATACTACTACCAAGGTTGTGGTTTTCATGTCTTCAGGCCAAATTTAGGCTATTAATTTTTTTTAAAGAATTACTGTACAATTAGAGTTTTCAAATGTGGCAGAGTTCTGATATTTATCTGTACCATTTCAATAACTATGAAATACTTAATGCCATTGGAATTCTCAGAAATCAATGATGCTATAATGCAAAAACACCACTACTGCCTATGTTTAGAGATCACACACACATACACATATGTGTGTACATATATATGTATATGCACTTATATGCATATACATACACCCATACACATATAATAACAATAACACAAAGGACATGTATATATGTATGTATATATATGACTTGGGACTTGGTCAGGGTGTCCTTTTCTGTCACATTGAATCAAATGTTCATTTTGAGCGAGTGTGAGGACAACCACGGAGCTGGTCATTAGTAGATTAGTCGTCACTACAAAGCCCTGTGTTGGGGATGAGTTCGTTTTTACTTGCAGAAGGAGAGTTCCTCTCGGAGAGCAATTACATCTGATTGACATGTTTTCATGTGCCTCCAGCCTCAGTGTGTGTTTTTCTCCCTGGCACACTAAACAGGCCTAGATCAAGGACTGTTATTTTACTTCTTTTTGCTCTTGTTGTTTTACTGCTATTAACTAAAATCAGGATACCAGAGACAGCAGAGGAAAACTTAGAAACCCTACAAAGTGTGACTTAAAAGAAATGATAAAATATGTATAAAGAGTTGTGCCTTTTGTTGTGGTAGGTCGCTAGGCTGATTCTGGAGCAGAATTGCTGAAAGTCGATTGAAAGGCAAGAAAATGACAGAGTTGGACATGCTAATAAAGGAAGCAATTTGTATTTTCTGTGCAAATGTAGCTAATACCTTATTCCTCTAAAGGATTCGTAGTGTGATGTTACAAGGAAAGAAAAACGGGGCTGGAAACTTACACTCCTCTCTCAGATTTGCTTCTAAAGTGTATATAATTTTGAACATGGCACTTAACTTTTATGCATCTGTTAACATAGGAAAAAGGAAAAAAAGTGATGTCTACACATTCTTTAAAGTCGAACACTTTGTTATGGCACAGAAGTAGAAAAAAATTCAGAAGATACCTTATAAAGTCAAACACATTATACCAAACTCTGACCAACGGAAGCAGGAACTCCATCTCTATCCTGCGTCTTTCTCAGACTATGAGCTTCCTCAGAAGCTGAGAAATGTCTGACAAGGCTTCCTAAGCATGATGATGGCACCTCACCTTCCATAATAAAAGCTCTCAGAAATATTTTAGGAATGAATGACTGAGGCCTTGAGTTCAGCAGTTAGGAATACTTCCTGCTATTCCAGAAGATGAATTCAGTTTTAGCAAATCTAGCACCCTCTTTTGGTCTGCCTATTATGAATTATGCCTTCTTATAATCATCCATTGCCTCTATTTGATTATTATATCTAAGAGTAACTCGTTGCCCTTAATAAATACTTAAGAATATGTGCCCTAGTTACCCTGTAGTTCCTGATGATCTATGTTGGATATATCATGACTTCTCAGTCTGGTTCATCTTTTCAGGGTAATCTCTAGATCAGAAGATCCTGGTGTGAGGGAGGATCCATTTCCTGGCTATCTCACTGTTTGCCTACTCTGCCTTTTATCTTCCTTTCATTCTCTACATTTCCATTGAAGATTGTAATGGGAGCAGATATCTGCAAGCACTCTAGTCTCTTCAAGACAGAGTCTCAAACAGAAAGCATTTACATTGTACCTTGTATGCCATACCATATGTTGGTAGTGAATAGAGTCTGCACCCAGAGAAAAGCAAGTATTTTTCAAAGGTACCATAAGGCACCTGTTCTGCATCATCTCATCCTTGGAGAATTTTCAGTCTACTGAGAGAGGTAGACCAGTAGGCCCAAGGCTCTGTATCTTCCAACCCTTCAGAGAGTAGAGCAATGGGAGTTCATCTTCAGAGAAGCAAGGATAGTAGCCACAAATCCTTCTCTCTTGTTTTTTATCTTGACAATTACTATTTTCTTTTTCTCAGCTCAAACTGCTGCCATTAGCCCCAGTAACCAGGACAATCCCTATAATAGATCCCTAGCTTTGATGTTCAAAGAAATGAGCTCTGCAGTTGCTTTATGAGAACAGTGTATTCAATCTGATTATGTTTAGGCCCAGCTACCCTCAGAGCTCCAGATATGACGTGAGTTTGTTTTAGATTTCTTTGCTAGTATGTCTCTGCAGGGTTAACTGAAGAAGACTGACTCCTTTATCTGTTGCTCAGATTGGCTGGCAGAGTGATTAGCAGGTATTTGGGCTGATTAAAATTTCAGTGTTTTTGCCACTCCTTCAGGGAGAGCAGATTGTTGCAGCCTGGCTCTGAGCACCAGGAAATTGTGATGAGTTCTTTTTCCTTCTTAATTACATTTATAAATTTTACCCTAGTTGGGGTTTCCATTTCATAGAAACTGTAGTTGTGGTGGTGTTTTACAACAAGACAACCTTCTTCCCACACTAGCAACTACATATCAGATGACTACTGTATGTACTCATACTTAGAAAGCCTAAAATTGTATAGAATGAAAGGTAGGCCTGGCTTTATAAGTGCATTTTCTCCAGGAGTTCAGGGTCTCATGAAGAGTAAGGCAAGATCTATCAACTGAGCTAATCAGAAATATGAACATAGGAAGGGTCATGGCACAGGAACCAAGTGAGGTGGAGGAGACGGTAAGCACAAAGAAGGCTGAATTGTCCTCGTCACCATTGTCTGATAGAGATCAGACACCCAATAGATACATTGCCTTTTGTAGTTAATCCTACCGAGGGTTTTACAGAGGAGTAACATTTGATCTAAACTTTACATAGTAAGATTTTCTTCATCGAGAATCAACAACATTCCAGGAGTAAGCAGCATGGGAACAAATGCATGCGTGTATTTCTGTCACCAGTGTCAGAGGGTGTAGAGGGGGCCACTGCGTGATTGCTCAGGGCGTGGAGATATGTTGAGCCAGATGGTCTTAGAAAAATAAGTGACCAGACACTGCCTTTAGGGCTTTTTGTTTAAGGTGTTATGTCCAAAATATACCATGACAAAGATGAAAAAACTGACCCTTAACCCATTTTAGTGCATTCTTGTTGCATCTTCCTTCCCCTTTAGATTTCTGCTCGTGTTGGTGAACAACTGTAAACCCAGGGTTCTGGACATGAACCTCACTATAATACAGTGCTTTGTCAGCATTTGTTCAACAATTTGATTAGTATTTTTACAGTCGAAAGTTGTGGTTTCTCCTGAACAGAGCCAGAAATTAGCTAGTACAGGGCTCACACATAAGCCTAGGAACATTCTGCAAGGAAACTCCCTGACCCGGCTGACATGTCTCACAGGATCTGCACTTAGCTGCCTGTTCCCCTTGGTCCTGTCTGCTTCTGCTTGTCCCACCGTGGTCCTGAGGTACTGGGATTGATCTCGGGTATGGACGCTGAACTTTTGTCTATCTTGATGGCTATGTGTCAGTGTGTGTGAAATCTCTGTGAACCAGACATATTAACCTTTGAACTGATGTGTTTCCTGCTAACGTCTCCTAAGTCGGCCATCTTTTTATCTGATTTTTGATTTTCAATAGGTTTTCCTTTTTGGCTCCTATGTAGCTCAGTTTGTATTTTGACTTTGTGATAGCTTGGATTTTTCTTGCTCCCTTCTTACCTATCCATCCCGTCTTCCTGCATTTCATTCCTTTAAAAAAAATTCTAGGGCTGAAGAGATGGCTCAACTGCAAAAGGCTAGGTTCACAACCATTTTTTCCTAAATTGTAAGTCTCTTCTTTATTTTTCTCTTTTCAATTCATTTTCTTTTCTATTTTTTTTTTGTTTTTTCACAAACATTTTTTTTCTCTAAACTTTACAGAGTTCTTTCGGGGCTTAAACTGTATTTTTCTTGGAGATAAACTCCAATAGTGTTTGTTTAAAGTCTTCTATTAAGTGACTCTCTCTCTCTCTATATATATATGTATATATATATACATATATATACATATATATATATATATGCACCCAGTTAGACGTACTGACATCGATGCTAATAACCATCTGGATTTCTTTGAAGCCTTCTTTCTGTTTTCCACAGTAGATCCTGTAATGTAGGATGCGCGCTGAGAGGAGCCCATAAGCATTATCTACTAAACTCATGATACTACCTGGTTCCTTTGCTTTGGGCATAGATGTGGCTTTGAATCATTTCTACCTCCAAACTCTTGTGCTAATTTCCATCCATTTTAGATCATATCAAGTCTCTCCTTTGAGGTTTTGATGCTAGCTACTCCACATCCGATCTCTCTTGAAATTCATGTGAAAACTTGACTTTATCCCTTGACTAGATCCTAATTTGTATACATATACATGCTTTTGGTGTTTTAACTTTGCTCATTATGTGCCATTGTTTTTCTAAATTATTTTTGAATGATTCCTTGTGGTGCTTTCATACAGTTGCATTAAAATTATTCAAAACAATGCATCAGTTCTGTCCTTTGCTCTTTAGAAATAATTTTTTTGGGGGGAGTTTCAGAATCTTTCCAAATACCCAGGTGTACTGATTATCTTGCAATGAACTAATTTAGTCCTTTTATACAACACAGGTATTTTCAAATTAGCAGTTTTAGCACATGTGCACCAATGTAACCCAATCAAATCTTTATGGTGCTATTAGCCTATAATGTTCTAGTTCTTATGATTAATGTTCAGGCCTAGACCTCGTAAAACTCTGTTTTAATTCATCTTTAGACACCTTCCCTAACAAGCACTCCATAGGCCTAAAGAGATGTCTCCTAATAAGTGTATGCATTTAGATGCTATCTTCATTCTTAAAAATGCAATGAGCAAGCAGTTAATTAACTTATTATAATGCCATAAATCCCAGCTCTAGCCATGACCAGATCCACCCCCGCCTTTACCAAGAACATTTTCATTTATGATGAATTATCCCCTGGGTCCTTGAGGCAGAGTTGGGTGACCATGCAGAACTCAGGGTCAGAAACAATAACACAATCCACATTGCTCAGTAATGACAAGCCTTCCACTCCCACCTCTCGCCTTCCTCTGCTCGGGAGCCTTCATGCCTCAGTGCGATCAGTGGACTCTGAAGACAAAATGAGGGTGTTTTTCTCCTCCAGACATTAGTTCTATGGAAAGTAACACTTAGGATGATTTGTATGTAGTAGATGACCTGGGATAGATTCCTATTTCCTCTGGTAATTAAACTGGTACTTTGAATGCAACCTGAGATCTGGAACATTACTGCTTTTTTTTTTTTTAATTTTCAAGATGTTTTTCCACATAAAATACATACAATTAGATGGTGCCCTTGGCGCTACCTAAATTTTTAATTTTTAACTTTCTTCTTCTTCTTCTTCTTCTTCTTCTTCTTCTTCTTCTTCTTCTTCTTCTTCTTCTTCTTCTTCTTCTTCTTCTTCTTCTTCTCCTCCTCCTCCTCCTCCTCCTCCTCCTCCTCCTCCTCCTCCTCCTCCTCTTCTTCTTCTTCTTCTTCTTCTTCTTCTTCTTCTTCTGTACGTGTTTTTCAAGTGAGGATTTCTCCATGCTGCAACTCCCTCTGTAGACCAGGTTGGTTTCAGATTCACGGAGATCCTTATAGAGATTCGCCTGCCTCTGCCCATTGATTTCTGGGATTAAAGACATGAGCCACCACCACCTGGCTTTAGTTTTTTTCTTAATCTTCCCCTACAAAATTTTATGTAATTAATTTTGTTTAGTTGTAACTACCAATAGAATTTTGAATCTTCATAGCTGATTTTTTTCTTGGTAAAGCTGGTAAAATTGTCTCAAATTTTTAATATGTGATGTATTAGGATCATTTTCAGAACCCCAAATCTTTAAGAATATTATTTTGCCAGTGC
Organism: Alexandromys fortis; assembly: GCF_014885135.2. Lineage (NCBI taxonomy): Eukaryota > Metazoa > Chordata > Mammalia > Rodentia > Cricetidae > Alexandromys > Alexandromys fortis. The sequence continues at coordinate 1,186,314 of NW_026067995.1, forward strand.
ATTCAAATATACTTCCCACTTTCTCTTCTATGAGGTTCAGTGTGGCTGGCTTTATGTTGAAGTCTTTGATCCATTTGGACTTGAGTTTTGTGCATAGTGATAGATATGGATCTATTTTCATTCTTCTACATGTTATACCAATGCCAGTTGTTAAATATGCTTTCTTTTTCCCATTTTATATTTTTTGCTTCTTTATCAAAAATTAGATGTTTGTAGGTGTGTGGATTAATTTCTGGGACCTGATTCGGTGCCATTGGTCCTCCTGTCTGTTCTTATGAAAATACCAGGCTGTTTTCAATACTGCTCTGCAGTAGAGTTTGAAGTCTGGGATTGTGATGCCTCCAGAAGTTCTTTTGTTGTACAGGATTGTTTTGGCTCTCTTGGATTTTTGTAAGAATGGCCAAGATCAAAAACACTGATGACAACTTATGTTGAAGAGGTTGTGGGGTAAAGGGAACACACCTGCATTGCTGGTGGGAGTGCAAGTTATTACTAATGTCCCCTTTGGATATCAGTGTGGTGGTTTCTCAGAAAATAATGAAACAACCTTCCTCAAGACTCAGCAATACCACTTTTGGGTATATATCCAAAGGATGCTCAATCGTACCACAAGGACATGTGCTCAACTATGTTCATAGCAGCAATTTTTTATCATAGCAGAACCTGAAAACAATCTAAATGCCCCTCAACCAAAGAATGGATAAGAAAAATGTAGTACATTTACACAATGGAGTACTACTCAGCAGAGAAAAATAATGACATCTTGAAATTTGCAGGCAAATTGATGGAGCTAGAAAACATCATATTGAGTGAGGTAACCCAGATCCAGAAAGTTAATTATCATATGTACTCATTTATAAGTGGTTTTTAAACATAAAGCAAAGAAAACCAGCCTGCAAATCATAACCCCAGAGAACCTAGGCAACAATGAGGACCCTAACAGAGATGTGCATGAATCTAATCTACATGGGAAGTAGGAAGAGACAAAATCTGAATAAATTGGGAGCATGGAGCCCATGGGAGATGGTTGAAGGGGAGGGAAGAAGAATTTGAGAGGAGCAGAGAAAAATGTATAACTCAATAAAATCAATAAAAAGATATATTTTGTTATGAATTAATGTTCTGTTTATTTTCTCTTGCCATAAAAAGTACCATGACCAAAAACAACTTAGAGGAAGAAAGGGCTTATTTCAGCAAATATGTCATGGACCATTGTTGAGGGAAGTCAGGAAGGAACTCAAGTCAAAACGTAAAGCAGAAACCATGGAGGCACAGTGGTTGCCTGTTCACTTAAGTTCATGATTGGTTCACTTTCTTATACAGCCCTGAACACCCGCCTAGGGAATGGTGTAACCCACAATGAGATGTGCCCCCACTCCCATATAAATAGATAATCAACACAATTTCCATAGTTGTTCCCACAGACCAATCTATACAGATAATTTCTCAATGGAGACTTCCTTCTCAGATGAATCTTGGCAATGTCAAGTTGACAAAGTTTACTAGGACAGTTAAGTTGTGTCCTTTTCACAAAGATACGCTGGACTCTAGTGACCTGTACCTTGGACTGTAGTCTCACTTGGAGACAGGGTGATTGAGTTGCACTTAGTGAAGAGGAGGCTGTAGTACAGTTAAGGACTATTAAATAATATCACCAGTTCTTGGCACTTGACTCTGAATAAGACACCATACTTCTGAGCATCAGCTCTCCATCCGTAAAATAAATGCTGTTTATGCTTTGAAGTGATGAGATGATGTCTGAATGCATTTAACCACCACTCTTTTGATTTCATCCACCACTCAATTTTCACAGCTCCTATTGAGTCAAATATGATAAAGAAGGTAAATTGGTTTCCCTTCTCAAACCCTCTTCTGCATAAAATAGCACTTATTTAGGATTTTAACAAGCTCTATTATAAATACCTGCGATCTAGTTTACATATTGAAAGAGCCATAGGAGTAAGGCAGCTTTTATTATTATCTCCTCAGTAAAGACAGGTAACCGAGGCTGTCAGTGACAAGAGGCCAGCAAATTGGCTCATTCAAGGTCAGTGCATTAACTGAGTCCCTGGAGTCAAATGCTTGAGTTCTAAGACCAGGCCTTCCAGCCCTCTCCACCCAGGGTCACAGGATGCTGCAAGGAAGAGAGCTTGGCAAGCCCATTACTTCTCAGAATTAAAAGGATGCGACTTCTCAGTAGTCACGCTTAGGATCTCTGTGACCAAGAGTTTCATATATTTCACCGGGATCATTAGTTTTGAGTTCTTTAATTATATATTTTTTTCATTCAGCAAGTAAAACTCCTCATAAAATTGTTTTATAAAACATATTACTGCTTTTGTTTCCTAAAACAACACACACACACACACATTGTAAAAAAGCAGGTTATATGAATGTATGTTCACTGGACTAAAGATTTTCAAATCTTTCTCCGAAAACCACACAATTTAGAAATAACCATCAGTAACACTTTGATACATTTCTTTCCAGCCCCTTTTATGTATATATCACCTAAAACAAAACAGCACACAACAGAAGTTGTGGTCTGTATATTTTCTAACCTTCTCTCCCTGCTTAATATATTGTGGGTTTTTTTTTTTTCTGTATCAGTAAATAAAGCTCTTCATTATCTTAGTGGCTACATTTTATGCACAGCCCATAATTCATTTAACTTTGCCCCACCTTTGGTCATTTATATTATTTAGAAAATTTAACATTGCTGTAAATTTTATTATAAGCATTCCAAATAAACGTCTGCACACACTTTTCTTTTGACCCTTAAGGAGAAATGTTAGGACAATAACAGTGTTTATGTGTTTTCTGCCCAACTCCTTTCTTATAAATGAAGTCCAAGTTTCTTGGCAAGCCTACAAGATCTTTCAAAACCTACCGGTAGCCTATTTTCTTCCAAATTTACATCACGACCACAAACCTTCACTGTCCTAGCTCACTTTTTTTTTCAGAACATAATCTCCTTTCAGATCTTTCTTCTACTTCTTGTTATTCTTTCTCCATCTACGATGTTTGCCTCTGCATTTTGCTAGTTTTTGCATTTCTACTCATCCTCAAATGTCCAGTTTACACCCTAGTCCTTTTCTTCTTCCCCATACCTATTATTTTAAAATTTCTCATGGGCAAAAATTATTTTCTCCTCAGATCCTTTCTACTTTAGTTCATGTTTAGATCACGTTGTTTCTTGAAGACCTTCCCCTCCTCTGTCAATCATCAAATCCTCAATAAACGTGTACTGACTGCCAGATGGTGTATTACGCTAGCAGGACATCCTCTGCCCATCTTACATAACTTATTTTCTTGTGTATTTTGGGAATATGTTTATGATAAAGCTTATCATGACAGGAAGAAAGTTAGAAACAACTATGTGTTTTGCAGGAAAATTGTTAATAAAATTCAGTCCATTCTCCCAGCACAATGAAATTGTTCATCTTTATTACTGAATAGCCTGGATAACCGGTATCTGAACACCATAGTGGCCAAAGTTTAAATAATTAACAAATCCTTTCCTTTCTTTTAAAAATATCTATGCATTTTTATTTCTATGTATATGAGTGTTTTGCCTGTGTGCGTATATGTGTGCCTCATGAATGCCTGATGCCTGCAGGTTTAAGAGGCCATTGGATTCCCAGGAACTTCAGTTCCGCACAGTTCTGAGTCACCATGTGGGTGCTGGGAACTGCAAGTGAGTTCTCTATAGGAGCATTGAAGTGCTCTTAACCCCCAAACCCTCTCTCCAGCTCCAACAAATCATTTTCATCTCCTCAAACAATAGTGACAAATCCTTAGCTGCTGCTGGAGAGGTGTGCCAAGAACAACAATGAGGCATCTTTTTTTTTGTTGTTAAATTGTGGGTTTGGAAGCAAAATAATTTGTCCTCTATGCATTTGAGAGATGACTCTGTATAGAGGGTGACAAAACTGAGATATGTAATAAGCCTGGGTAAAGCCTTAGGGGCCTTGGTGCTTATTCCAAGCACCCTGAATTTGCTCAATTTAGGGGTTGTGAAGAATAGGTAAAATTTTACATTAGGTTCTCTCAAATTCATGCTGCATGGTTTCTAAGCACCCTTTCTTGCATCCTTCAGTAGGGTCAGGAGTTTGATGCTTTTATGCATTTCGATTGATAGTCTTCTTCCACCATGTTCCAAGATCTGTGGTACCCTGCCCTACATTTTCAACTTTCTTCTCTTGCCAGAGCTTGCTGGCCTTTTGTTGTCTCTGTTTCTTACAGGTGACCCACATACAAGCTATTAGTGTTTTTTTCAGGTATTTTGGGTAAGGGTTAAAAAATTATTTAAAAAGCGTTTGTAAAGTGATATGTATGAGCAAATACCTGTGTGAATTTATGTACACAATAGGAATGCAGGTGCCTGTAGAGACTGGAAGAGAGCATCGGGCACTCTAGTGCTAGAGTTAGAGGCAGTTGTAAGCTGCCTCATGTGGCTGCTGGAACTGAACCTGGGTCCTCTGCAGTGAGTAGTCTTAACCACTGAGCTATCTCTCCAGCCCCAAGAAACTCATGAATTGTTGTGAAGTACTTAACTATATAAAGATGTGTTACATTTATTAATGCTGTGGTATGTTACTTTAGCTATGTGGATGTATGGCATATTTGCTTCTGGGGCATTTGTTTATGGTGTAAGGATGTGTTGCATTTATTTATTCTGAATTAGTTTGATTATGAAAAGATGTGTTGCTGTTTTACTTTGCCTGCCTAAGACACCTGATTGGTCTAATAAATGCTAAATGGCCAATAGCTAGTCAGGAGAGGGATAGGCAGGGCTGGCAGGGAGAGAATAAATAAGAGGAGAAATCTAGGCTCAAAGAGAGAGAAATAGAGAAAGAGAGAGAAGGAATAGGAGGAGGAGTGATGGAGGAAGGTCATTGAGCAATAAAGAAACTGCTTGGCTGGCCCTGATAGGTTAAAGCATAGGTGGGAGGAGTAAACAGAATAGAATTCTGGGAGGAAGAGGAAGTGAGGTCAGACTCTGCTCTGCTTCCGGAGAGACTTGACAGCTCTGCTCTCTGGAGCAGAGACGCCAGGCTCCGCTCTCCCAGGCAGCTCTGACCCAGGATGGACATAGGCTAGAATCTTCCTGGTAAGCGCACCTTGGGGTGCTTACACACATTACTAGAAATGGGCTAAATTAATATGTGAGAATTAGCCTGTAAGGGCTAGAGTTCATGGGCCAAGCAGTGTTTAAATGAATACAGTTTGTGTGTTGTTATTTCGGGCATGAGCTAGCAGGCGGCCGGGGTGCTGGGGACGCAGCCCCGCCGCTCTTATTTCAACAGAGGAGAAGGAGGAGGAAGAGGAGGAAGAAGAGGAAGAAAAGGAGGACGAGGAGGAAGAGGAGGAGGAGGAGAGAACAAGGAAGAAAAAGAGGGAGATGCCTGGGGACATTCATCCAGACATCTAGACAGAGTAGGACATAGCGAAAGAAAAGGAAAAAGCTCCAAGGCAAAACATAGATGAAGAGAACAAGTTAAAGAAAAAAAAAAGCTAACCAGAAATGAGCATAAGCTAAGGATGAGCATTGCTACCTAACAATAAATCTCCATCTTATGATTTGGGAACTGGCTGGTTGCCCCAAAGAAAAGCTTGGTACATTGAATCTGCAAATGTTGATGATTCTATCTGGAGATAGAATGCCTACACGCCATGGCTTGCTGGAGAGTGCTCCAGTTAAGGTTGCTGTCCTGACATGCTTCGCAGTTACACCTTCTTCATTTGTGGAGTCAGCCTATAGCATAGATTGATGGATGGTACGACTGCAAATATTTGTGAGCAGAGGCCTTTTCAAATTGCCTTGAATAACTCAATGGAGCTAAACTACTCTGTTACTTTCCTAAAGTCAAAAGAAATAGCAAAATATTTGTCATGGCTGGCAATTAGACCTATATTCCCATATAGAGAATGGCAGCCATGGATCAGAGGGACATATAAAGTATTTCTGACATGAAAATACATCTTATTAAAACAGTATGCTTAATCACTTAAATTAAATCATACAGCTCTGTAATGGAATGGTAACGACTCTGTTCTTTTGAGAAATGCTTTTGATTCTCAAGATTACTAAAAAAGTCTAGAAGGCTCATGACTATTTTTGGAAATCCTTATCATCTATTAGCATAAAACAATAATGTTAAATTATGTGATATTTTTAGGAAAAGCCCTTAAGAGCCTTGGAAACAAAACAGCTCCATTGTATCAATAAATTGGATATGTGGCTTAGTTTTAATTGCACTTAGGAGAACTTGTTTGTTTTCTTACATTTGAAAGCCAGTCTAAATTGTGTCCAGTGGGGGCACTTAGAGTAGCAGGCTTTGACACCTGCCTCAGGTAAGAAAAGTTTTTGTTTATTTCATTAGTGCTTGATGCGTTGACAGAGTGTGGCTTTTACTTACTGCACAGAGAGCTGCCAACCAGTCCTGCTGGGAGAAGCTAGTATGGAACAAGCAATGAGTTCTGAAGGAAGTTATTATGCCTTATATGGTTGATCTCTCAAGCACAAGAAAGAAGCATTTCACAATATAGCTAGACGGAATTGGTATTTTACTCAACATAAATGTATGCCTGCGTGCTTCCTACTCTGATAAAAAAAAATTGCCTCTCTCTCCAAAGTAGCGTCCAAGTTCATGTGTCCATATGGCAGGGTAGGCTGAAGTAGTAGGGACACATGCGTCTGTGTAGAAACAAAAAGAAATCAATCAGGTTGCCATGTATTTACCAATGACTGAAGCTTTTGTTACACTGAACATGTAAAGGGAGCAACCCTCACATGCTCTCTAGGTGGGGCTACTTAAGCAAGTAGCATCTTGTCCACAAAAGAATGATGTGGAGTTCACAACTTTTTAAGCAAAAACAAAAGCACCTTGTGTTCTCTACCTGGTGCTGAGAGATGAGAAGCTGCGATAGACCTGGTCTCTTTTAAAGAGGCTTGAGTACGCACACGTGGCCACAAAACCAAGAGCTAATCGGTCGCTGGACCATTTGCTGCTTTGGCGTTTGTGCTTGTTCTTTACACAAGAATGTAGCTTTGCCTCACTATCCTCTGTCAGACATGAACAAAAAGTCCCTTCTCAGAAGGTCCCTCTGTCTTCATTGAAGTCCACACCTCACGGTATTTTACATCCCTCCTACCTTATTTCTTTCTCTTAGCACTCAGGTCACATTGAACATTTACCACCAGTTTTATACAACATATTTGACCCGTTTATCTATTGCATGGTTGCTGGCTTACGCCTTTAATTACATCATTGGAAGGTTGTGGCAGGAGGACTACCATAAGTTTGAAGAAAGCCTGAGACATATGGTGAGTTGAAGGAGAGATTTGCTTTGGATATAGTTTGATGAGATCCTGTCCTGGAAAAAGATAGCTTTATAAAAAATTATATTGTGATGCACAGCCGGTGTCTGCTGATTGGATGAGTAACTTCTCCTTGTTAAGCTCTTACTTGCTAAGTAATGTCTTAGTGAGCCTTTGACATAACAATGCATTTAATTGCCCTGAGAAGTCCAGGAGGTAGGAACAATTACTATATTCTTTCCATTACAGATAAGGCAACTGAGGCCAGATACTTCAGGGTATCCCATTGGCACAAGGTTGAGCTGGACTTGGGATCCACAGAAACTAATTAGAGATCCCTTCCTTAACTCTAGCTTCGCTGATACAAGCTCTGTCTTTAGTATTCTTTTTTAATGGGAAATCAGGGGCACAGTTACTTCTTTTACTTTAAAATTTTTATTTTAGAGAATCATGATATTAAAATATTAAATTGGGTAGAGTTATCCATTTCTCTTTCCTAAATAATGTGTGCATCTTATGAAACAGCTTTTGGGGTTGTTTCTCCAGCCTTTGCGGAATTAAGCACTTTATGATTCCTGAAAACAGCTTTGAAGATCCTGAGTGGCTTTAAATTTTCATTTGTATTGTGGACAATGAAAGAACGCGTCTGTGCTAATTGCTGAAGCTTCATTTCGTGGTATCAAATTTTAACAGCTATTTTTTGGCTGGATTAAATGAATCTTTTTATGTGTGTATTTGGGTAATCAAAACATGAGAAGCTGGACAAATATAAACTACTATCCTTGTTTTTTTAATTTTCCATTTTATTTTTTCTTTTATTGAAAATAGATTTTTTTCTTAAAAAATATATCCTGATTATGATTTCCTCTCCCTCTACTCCCAGTTCCTCACCACTTCCCCTCCCCCACAAACCCACTTCGCTTCCATCTCTCATTTGAAAACAAACAGGCTTCTAAGGGATAACAACAAAATATAATATAGCAATATAAATGATAAGATTAAAGCAAAAACTAACACATTGGATTAGAACAAAGAAAAGAAACAGAAGGAAAAAGACCCATGAAAAGACACAAAAAATGATGTAGATACAGAGACTCCCTCATTTACACACTCAGGAATCCCATAAAAATAGTTAACTGGAAGCCACAGTATATATGCAAAGGATCTGTAGGGAAAAAGAGAGAATAAAATGATAATAAAATAAAAGAAAAAATCATAAAAGAAAAGGAAGATTTCAGTTTCATGAGGTCCCATTTATTAACTGTTGACCTTAGTACCTGTGCTAACAGTGTTTGTTTAGAAAGTCTTTTCCTGTGTCAGTAAATTCAAAGATATTTTCTGCTTTCTCTTGTATCACACTCAGTGTATCTGGATTTATGTTGAGGTCTTTGATCCATTTGAGGTTAAATTTTGTACAGGGTGATAAATATGGATTTACTTGCATTCTTATACATGAAATCATTGAATTTGACCAGCGCCATTTGTTGAAGATGTTGTCTTTTTTCCCAGTGTGTATTTCTGGCTTTATCAAAAATCAGGTGTTTGTATGTATGTAGGTTTATGTCTGGGATTTCAGTTTCTTTCCATTGATTGACATGTCTGTTTTTGTGACAATGCCATGAAGTTTTTATTACCATTGCTTTGTTGCACAACTTGAAATCAGGAATGGCGGGACCCCCAGCAGTTCTTCATTGCTCAGAATTGTTTTAGCTCTTCTGGTTTTTTTTGTTTGTTTGTTTGTTTGCTTGTTTTTCCATATGAAGTTGATAATTGTTCTTTTAAGGTCTGTGAAGAATTATGTTGTGATTTTGATGGGGATTGCTTTGAATCTGTAGATTGCTTTCGGTAGGGTGTCTGTTTTCACTGTATTAATCTTCCTAACCCACGAGCATGGGATATTTTCATCTTCCTCAATGTCTCTCCTCCGTGTCTTAAAGTTTTTATTATATAAGTCTTTCATTTGCTAGGTTAGAGTTACCCCAAGATATTTGATATTATTTGAAGCTATTGTGAAAGGTATTGTTCCCCCGATTTCTTTCTCAGTTCACATGTCATTTGTATATAGGAAGGCTACTGAGTTTTGTGAGTTCATTTTGTATTCAGCTACTTTACTAAAGTGTTATTCAGCTGGAAAAGTTTCATGGTGATTAGAATCATTTATATATACTTCATATTTGCAAAAGATACTTTGACATCTTCTTTCCAACTTGTAATCTTTTATTTCCTTCAGTTGCCTTACTGCTCTAGATAAGACTTCAAGTACTGTATTGAGTTAAGTGTGGAAAGCTGGACAACCTTATCTTGTTTTAGATTTTAGTGGAATTCCTTTGAGCTTCTCTCCATTTAAAGTGTTGTTGGCTATGGGGTTTCTATAAACCACCTTTATTATGCTGAGGTATGTCTCTTGTATCCCTAACCTCTCTAGGATTTTAATCATGAAGTCATGCTGGATTTTGTCAAAAGCTTTTTCTGCATCTGATGAGATGATCATTTGGCTTTTGTCTTTTAGATTGTTTATATGATGTATCACTCTAACTTTCTGAGATCCACTTCCTTTAGAGGAAAAATGCATGATTAAAATTTGATCTTCATAGAGTTTTTATAATAATTAGATACCTTATTCTAGTATCTAAATAATACAAACCTTTATTAAATGGTATAATTTTAATAGCAAAATTTTATTATTTTTCTTGTCTTCTTCTTCTTCTTCTTCTTCTTCTTCTTCTTCTTCTTCTTCTTCTTCTTCTTCTTCTTCTTCTTCTTCTTCTTCTTCTTCTTCTTCTTCTTCTTCTTCTTCTAAAGACAGGGTCTCCTGCAGCCCAAGCTGGCTTTAAACTTGTACATAGTCAAGAATAACCTTGAACTCTTGATCTGGTTGCATCCACTTTCCTGTTGCCTAGATTACATGCACGCACTACCACACCCAGTTTATACAGTGATAATAATTCAGTCCAGGGCTTTTCACACGTTAGGCAAGTGCTCTACCAAGCAAGCTCCATCTTCAGAGGCAGAGTCCTTATGTTTGTCTATTTCTGTGACAGCTGGGAAAAGCTGAAGACCAAACAGCAAATCAAAGGTCAACTTCTTGGTACTGAATAGTATCTACCTTTATTTTTCTGGCCTGAGGTGATCTTTCCCCTCGACAGTACAATGTTATTTTAAAGAAGCCAAAACCATCAGTGTTGTGACTTTGGGGTTGGGCACGAATGGTGTGGAGAAAGGTGTGTCTACATTACTCAGTCTCCAACCAGACTCACCTGGAGCCTCATAGGTAACAGTGTGGGTTTTAAAGTCTTAAGGACAAGGTTGAGCTAATGATGGGTATAATTATATCAGATGAAATAGGAAATACATGTGACTGTGCCACCTAGGTATATCTAGTTAACCAGGTCAATACAACCTAAACTTCTACCTCCCCATCTATAATCTTCCAAAAAGTAGGTGCACCCTGTCTCAAAAAAAAAAAACCTTAGGTGCAAAGAAATATAGGTTAATTATATTTTTAACTATTATTAATATTTTAAGCTTATTTGAGTTTGAGTAGGTTACTGTGGTGACCTCAGAGACACGACTCTCAGAAGTTACCACTCTCTATCAAGTGGTACAAATAAATACTGTCATGTATCACTTGAAGAAGAGTAACTTCTGAGAAGGACATTGTTAATTGATTTCATTACTGAGTGAATACTCCAAGTGCATTTTTATAAACTAAGATTACTGCAACATCTCTAAGTTTTTTGATACAATGAAATGCCTTTATCTGAATAGTGATTGATCGTTGACCAAATAAAATAGCCTCATATGGCTTATGACAATACTTACTGGAGTAAGGTAGATGGGAAGAAATCTACTGACTATTGGTGATCATGTTTCTAAACCTCTATGTAAACATACTAATTTTCTATACATACTGTTGATTGATACCTAAGTATGGCCCTTGACCCATATAGTTTTAAATCACTAAAGAAGATAAATTCATGACAAAATTCATTATGTATTTCAAATTTATCCTCCATCTTAAGTTAATTTAGAGGACATGAAGCTATTTCTGTTTCACATTGACCAACAGTCAATAAATGTGGTTGGCCTACTCTAGAGCATTCCATAGGAAAAGGAAGGCCAATGTCATGAATCTCAAAAGCCCCACATCAGAGTCTAGAATTTCAGCTTCAAAAATCTAACTAACAAAAGACATTTTAGAAACTCCTAATACAAGGTGAAGCCTAAGAAAACCTCATTTTTGTCTGAGCAATATTGCATTTGTAAAGATAATATTAATACAGAATTTTAATGTTTAGTGGATCATTACCTGGCAGTCGACCAACAACAGAGCACAAAACATTAACAGCTGAATGTGGGTTCTGAGTCCTCGGAGTTTTTAATTGTTGTTCATTTAAAAAAACAAAACAAAACACCAAAATCATCATGAGTGGATTCATGTAGAATTAAGTAGATTTGGTTTTAATGAAATCCAAATTTGGTTTTTGAATAAATTATGAATGTATTTTGACTGTTGCGAGAGAATATTATCAAACAGTGATGAACAGATACCCAAGGTGGAGAGGATCCTCCAGCAGATCCCCTGTTTGGAACTGATTAAAGGCTGATGGAATGGAAGGGATTTGCCAATAGATACACAACAAGTCACAAGTTTGTGGTCTTTAGTAATATATTTTCTTCACAAGCAATAACACAGCAATTAGGAGAAGCTCATTGAGGTAGAAATAATGGTAGCTGCTGTGCAGATTAGGTCTGCTGAAGGGAGCTCTCAGACATACACTAAAACAAGGCATTGCACATTTCTGTGGGTGTGTAATTTCTCCTTTTATTTACTTATCATCTCAGTTAAAGAGGACTCTTGGCAGTAATGAGGCCACATAGAAGAGTTGAAGAATCTACAAATTATATAAAAGATAAATCTAACGATTACCTATTCTAATGACAATGCAATCTTGCCTTTCCTCGTGGGGAAATTGTATGGTTGTGAGGACTCATCGCTGGAGAGAGCGCCACGGTACAAATGTAGTCATTATTTTTCTGCCTGCTTTGCTTCTGCATGCCTGTTCATGAAAGCTGGGTAATTCGTTCAAGCAGGAACCACTTACCGAATGGTTCGCAAACCTTTCACTGGTGCCGCACTGCTTGTAAGCAACATGGCAAATATATAAAAATAAAATGCTAGAAAGCAGGATGGAGGATTTTTCTTCCAGCCACAGGAGAATGACCTAAAAGGGTGTAACTAAAATAAGACGAGGGAGGGTCAGGTGAAAATAGCATATTGCTACCTTATACTATTTACTATAATTGCCTTAAAAGTAAATACTTGTGAAAGATACATAATGAGACATCAGAAGGGACTGTATTTCTGAGGATGACCGTGTTCACTGAGGGAGTAGACAGACCTGAATTGGTTTTGCAGGTCTGCGGTGTTTGAGCAATGACTCCACACTGGAGTGAACGTAAGATCATTTGTTATTCATGTCCGTAATTGTATCTGATTCTCGAGCTAATGAAAATGAAAACCCCCTTTTGAAGATTTCCGCAAATAAATGCAGTAACGATTAGGGAACTAAATAGTGGTGGTAGCTAAGCCCTTTCCCTTCTGAAGAAGGTCAGCAGAAGCTCTGTCAGTGTGGCGTGCAAGTGGCCTTCTGACGAGCCTTGGATGGTTATCCCTGTGAAATATTTCTGAAGCAAAGCCTTGTATTTATCATCCAGTAAAAATTCAGTGTATATATGGTCTTTGTTATTTTTTTGAGTATTTAAAAATTTCTCATTTAAATATTTCTTCAGCCTCCCTTGCCCTGCCAGACCCAAACACTTGCAATAGGTATTTAGTTTGTGCTGCTATTTGGGTTACTCTTGATTTCAGAGTTCTTTCTTTCCTGTAGGCAGAGAACATTGTCTCACCCTTCAGGGATCCCTCAGAGGTGTGGGTGACAAAGCCCACTTTGTTCTCCAGTGTCCATGGGGGACGTCTTAATTAATGCTCTATTGCTGCGAAGAGATACACGACCATGAGAACTCTCATAAAACAAAGTATTTAATTGGAAAGTTTAGTCCATTATCAATATTGGTGGTGACATGGCGCTGGAAAAGTAGCTGAGAGTTCCCCATTCAGATCAATGGACAGCAGAAAGAGCAACCCTGGACCTGGCTTGGGCTTTTGAAACCTCAAAGCTGCCTCCCAGTGACACACTTCCTCCAACAAGGCCATGCCTACTTCAACAAGGTCACACCTCCCCATCACTCTCAATTAGTGCTACTTCCTGGTGCCCAAGCATTCAAATCCATGAGCCTCTGGGGGCATTCTTGTTCAAATCACAACAGTGGGTGATGCTCACTCTCTGGATACTTCCACTAGCAAGAAGTAGATGTGGGAAAGCAAGAAGTCCTGCTTCTGTCTTAGATCTTTTCATCTGGGTTACTGTGGCTCACTCTGAGGGAGACTCTTTCCCCATCTCAGCTAGTTCTTCCTGGAAATACCCTGACAGGTCTACCTATAAATGTGTTTGTTAGTTGATTCCACATCCAATCAAGTTGGCAATCAAGATGAACCATCACTAGGCATTGTGATACTGATGGAAATCTAGACATATATAAGGACTGATATGATAGCATGTGTGAAATATGTCTCATATAAGTTATGCATTTTATACAATATGTTTAATTACAAATATAAAGAACTCTAACAATTCAGTAACAAAAGATATTCCCCTCAAAAGAAACACTTTTCTAGATAATTTTCAAAGAAGTTATGGTATATAAATGTCCATCAAGCATGTGAAAAGATAGGAGACATGATTATTCATTAATAGGGTACAAATCTAAGCCCCAATTAGCCAGCACCTCATATGTGCAAGGATGCCTAGAATTTGAAAAACCAAAACAACAGAAAGCGTTGGTGATAGTGTGGGAAAGTCAGGACCTTCTGCAGTATTGGTAGGATTCTAGAGCTGTACTACTACACGAAAACAACACCATTCCTGAAAATATAGAAACAAAATTATTATGTTTCCTAGAAGCCAAGGATTCACAAATATTTATCCAAGGTCTGCTCACAGCATATAAAGAGTGATACTAACATAAATGTCTATGAACTGATGAACAGTTCGTATGGGATCCAGCCATAAAGTAGTTTACACTGGTGTATGCTTTAATATGTACAAGCCTGAAAAGCATGCCCAGCGTGACTGAGAAGGTGACATAGAAAATTTGATGCATCTTTTCTCGTTATTGAACTGACTTCTTAACATTTCAGGTTGTTAATCCAGTAAATAAATCAATATATTAACTAAGTTTTCCAAATATATGCCAATCACATTCCCATCATTCTCATAATGGTCTCTTACTTGGATTTTTGGAAAGATCATTGACTTCTTTTTCTTGCCACCTACCACTTACCCTGCCCATCTTCCAGCTCTATTCTCTTTTTCCACATTGTAGCCAGAGAATTTCAGAGAATGCAACACGACTTACAGGTCTATGACTTAGCATCATCTAGTCACTTCCCAGTGCCTTAAGGATATGTCTGAAGTCCAATGATATGCTTTATCCATACTTTTGAAAACTGGACTCATCCTACAAAAACTAATCAAAACACCAGTCACATAAGCTTCCAGCATGGCAATGAGGATGAAGGGGTGACCAAAGTAGACCAAGCCAGGGCTTCCCTCAAGCTATATGGTTGGTCCTTCAGCTTCCTAACTTCTCTGCATATATTCTTTACATTACATAAGCCTCTCTCTCACTTCACAATCATCTTGGTTTTCCATGGTCAGCCATTATTCCTCTTTCTAGCCAACATTGCAAACTTAGGAAATGTTAATCTTACGTGTGAGCTTGTCAGAACCACAGTGTCCCAGTATATAGTCAAATATTCTGAATGTTTCTAGTAAAGTGTTTGTTGCATGACATCAGTATTACACAGAGCAAAATAGATAATCAGGTAATGTGGGTGGTACTCTTCATAGCAAAAGCTTCCTGGCAAATAAGTGATTCAACTAAGATGTCCTTTGCACTCAAACCGCTAATTCTTCCCCAAGCTTTCAACCCACCAGCCCATCTCAATAGATTTGTGCGCTAACAAAACTCCTACAGTTATATGAGCAAAGTCATTCAAAGAAATTCCTTTGGGGGGCTGGGAAGATGGCTCAGTGGTTAAGAGCATGTACTGTTCTATCAGAGGACTGGAGATCAGAGCACACATTTCAGGCAGTTCACATATGCCTGTCAGGAGGGATTTGACATCCTCTCTTGGCCTCCACAGATACCTTCACAGACAAAACACACACATACACACATACCCCAAATAACCGAATCTTTAACAGATCTATTAGGGACTGAAAAGATTGCTCAGTGGTTAGCAGCATGTATTCCTTTTGCAGAGGGCTCATGTCAGGTAGCTTACAACTGCCTGTTGTAAGCTTACAATTCCAGATTCAAGGTTCCCTTCTAGACACCATAAGTACCTGCATTCACATGTGTATAACCCTTCCAAATATACATGTAATTAAAAACAAAATAAACCTTAATTAAATACTTGGAATGTAGTTACAGATTATGCTGAAGCCATCATCTTCCATCATCAGCGAGAGTCTGCCTCCCCCCCATTCACAGCTTGGAAGCCTGTTGCTGATTCCATCAGTGCCTGCAACTGATCTTTGTTGACATTCTTGAAACTACTTCTTTTGAAAAGTGCAAATTTCCTTGTTATATGCATTAGTAATGCATGTATTTTTAGCCCCAGTATGTCTACTTAGAGATTTGCATTTTTTTTTTTCAGAAAACAGTAGCTCTTCTCTCAATAAGCCAAGAATGCATTTGAGTGATAGGGTAGCATTATGGGTATCTAGTGACATCCCCTGGTAGATGTGATTCTGATTTTTGAGAACATTCCCCTTTGATCCCTATGATATCAGAAAGGTCTCTGTACTCATGAAATTCTTCCATCTTACAAGATGGATTCCCGCCTCCTCCCAGAACAATGCCTCATTCAGCTTCTGCAAGGCTCAGGCTTGCCTACTAGCTGTTTAATGTAGCTGGTCCCTTACGTGGGACAGGTGGATTTCCTGTTGTTCTCAGTTTCAGTCTGTCTAAACTAAGGACGTTCAGCAAAGAAACATCAGCATTCCTTTAGCTTCTTGCTGACGGTGAGTGACAGAAAGGAGTTTCCAGCGGAGAGGAGTCTGCTGGGGAGGCTATGAGTCATTCCTGCCCAGATCTCCTGTGACTCATTTTCCTTCATTAAACTGAGCAGAGTCAATAGCCCTTCAGTTTTCCAACAGTAGATCTAACTGCACTAATGACTGGCTGTTGAACAAGTTTAGCTATGCTCTAATTTATTTATTAAGCAACAGTAAAACGAGTATAAAGTACCCATCAATGGATAATGGGAAGACATTAGTGTTCCTGCCCATGAATTGGACCTAAAACACAGTTTCTTTCAGTTGAAAATGGAGAAGGCTGGGTCTGCCCTGTCAGCAAAGTAAAAAGAAAAATTAATCTCCTTGTCTTTCCCCCTTTCCCCTCCTGTTTTTAGACTTTATTTCAAACTCTTAGCTGTCTGAGAATTCCCATTTTCTGGGCCTCCTTTTCATGGCCCAGTGTCCAAATGTGTCTGCTCCTCAGTCTCCACACATGCTATTATTCTGTGTTGGTTTGATTGCTCACAGATAAAGTTCTTGGTTTGACTCTGTCGTCCTTTGGTTTTCTCCTTTCTCTCCCTCTCAGTACTTTACCTCCCGGCGTCCCTGCCCCCTTTCTCACACTCTATAGCAGCTTACCCTTTCCCACGCTCGAGCTTCCGGCTCTGACAGGCCAGACTTCAGTTTGATAGGCTTATGCTTAATAACATTTTAAGAACAATGACCACAATAAGGTAAGCAATGGTGCCCTTTGCAGGAGATTTCAGTTTTGTTTGTTCTTAATTTAGTCTTAGTCTTGGGAATTGAATTCAAGCCCTGAAGCATAGGAGACCAGTATTCTACCACTGAGCTACACCTGAGGAGAACTAGAAGGACGTTTTGGAGCTAGACAGCTGTTTGGAATCAATTTCTCCTTTAATGGGCTTTTTTTTTTTTTTTTTTTTTTTTTTTTTTTANGAAACCTACCCATGGTGGCTTAGCCAAATGTGAGCTTCCTTTTCTCAAATAACAGTGAATTACAGGTAGCCAGGTTCCTGTGGATCTGGCGGTTCTAAAATACCTCTCTCAGAACGCTGCCTTGCTGTTGCGGGATGAGCTGACTGCTGTTTCCCCAGTTTGCATTCTAGGCAGGCGGGAGGAAAAAGGGCAAAAATCCTAGCCTCTGGCTAGGCTCACTCGTGGCTTTGTTGTTAGCTGAGAAGAGAAGTTGTCTCCTATGTACATCTTGAGGCCACAGTTGTGTGACATGGCTGTCCTTAGTTGCCAGCAAGCCTGGAGTTCCTTCCTTCCTTCTTTCTTTCCTTCCTTCCTTCCTTCCTTCCTTCCTTCCTTCCTTCCTTCCTTCCTCCCTCCCTCCCTCCCTCCCTCCCTCCCTCCCTTCCTCCCTTCCTTCCTTCCTTCCTTCCTTTTTTCTTTACATTTAGTGTGTGTGTGTGTGGGGGCTGCACGTGGAGATCAGAGGACAATGTAGAGAAGTCAGTTCTCTCCTTCCATCATGTGTGTCCTGGTGGTCAAACTCAGGTCATCAGGCTTAGCAGTAATTGCCTTTCCCGGCTGGGCCATTTTACCAGGCTCCTCACCCCCCCCCCCTTCTTTTTTAAGGCTGTGGAGATTGAACAAAATTGTGATTTTGTAAGTAAGAAAGTGGATGTTGGGCAGTGTATGTGCTGTAAAAGGCAAACTGGTCATCATCAACACTAACAGTCTTGCACAAATGGAGCCCAAGGGAACCCAGACTTAAACTCATGTCCAGCAGAAGCCAAAGTGTGTGTTCTTGCCCACTGTGAGAGACGAGCTCCAGTCATGCTGCATTAAGATTAGCCCTTTATTTGTTCTTTCTTCCTGTGTGACGGACTGTTTGGTACTTAGAGCAAATTTTAGTCACCTTGGTATTTGAGAAGCCTGTCCATAGTTTGTTAAATGGATAGATGAAAAGACCTCAGGGAAACAGTAATTTCTCAAGATAATTTTTTTTCTTAGAAATTCTTTTTCCCTTTCTTTTTCAAGCAAGTTCGTACTCTATTTCTCTATTCCCAAAATCCGTTTAATGTCCTCAGAGCATGCACTAGATATTAAAGTAAGAACAGGTACTGCACTTGATTTTAGCAGAAAGGCCAAGGAACAATAAAAATTTACCTCCTCATGCATACATATGTGTGCTTGGTATGTGAACCCTTGTATGTGGAATGTGCTCATGTGTGAGGAGGCCTGAGGGTCTTCCTCAGTCATTAGCCACCTTGTTCTTTGTAGCAGGGCCTCAGTAGAATCCAGAGTTCATTGATAAGTCTCATCTGGCTAGGCTCACTCCAGGTATCCCTTGGCTCCGCCTCTGGAGTACTGGAATTACAGGTAGGCAGGCTGTCTTGCTCAGACCTGAACTCTTGCCCTTACCCCAGTGCAGCAGGTTCCTTAACCATGGAGCCATCTCCCCATCTCGAAAATAATCTTTTTTTAATTTTTTTTTTCTATTTTGAGACAGGGTTTCTCTGTAGCTTCTGTAGCTTTGGAGCCTGTCCTGGAACTAGCTCTTGTAGACCAGGCTGGCCTCGAACTCACAGAGATTCGCCTGCCTCTGCCTCTGCCTCTTGAGTGTTGAGATTAAAGGTATGCGCCACCACTGCTCGGCTTGAAAATAATCTTTAATGTGTTTTCTTCTGTTCTCTTCCATTCTTTGTTGTATGATTTTTCCTGGGGTGATGTGAATAAATTATCTCCTTACCCCAGACAGAGCACCAGTGACAGATCAAAGAAACACTTCTACCACCCAGACATAGCTTGAGAGACATTAAGTTTATGAGGGCTGGTTACAGTAACATGAATGAGGGGTTACCTTTAGCAACATGGACAACCTAAAGGCAGGTGCATCAAAGAAAAGCCCATTCTAGCATGGGTGCTGACTCACAAAAGCTGCATCCCTGGAGCCCAGGTAAGAGCACCTCTGGGGATCCTATTGCTTATATAGCCTTGGGGGAGGGGACATTGTGACTTTTTTAAGTTTCAGGACCTTCCTGAGACCTGGGAGTTGTTTACTTCTTGATTTTGAACCTCTAGGATGGAATGTTTGAATTAGAGGAGGAAACTGCTACTGTGTATTATTTCCAGACAAGTAGTTTCAGATTGTAAAAAAAGTCATCAACTGTCTTTTGCAATTATAGTTGTATTTGACATGCTCATTGGCAGATTTCTAATCTCTCTTCTCTCTCTCTCTCTCTCTCTCTCTCTCTCTCTCTCTCTCTCTCTCTTTTGGTTTTTCGTTTTTGAGACAGGGTTTCTCTGTATAGATCAGGCTGGCCTCAAACTCACAGAGATTTGCTTGCCTCTGCCTCCTGGATTAAAGGAGTGTGCCAACACCGCCTGGCTGTCTCTTCTCTTTTTTAAAATTTTTTTTTTTTTTTAAAGAAAGTTGCTTAACTTTCCGAGGCTTCAAATGTGTACATCTGAAAACAGGAGGAAAAAGAATGTCATAGTAATCTTAATAAAACAAGTTAGTGAGTCATCTCAATAGCTGAGGAGAATTGTCTCATGGTTGTATGAAGCCTAGATAGAATTGTTTTCTGTTTTAAAAATGCATTGGAGAATCTCTTAACCCATTGTACAACATTTAGTGGCTCTGAAATGGGTATCTGGCTACATTCCCTCATTCTGGAATTTTCTTTTCCACAGAAGCCAGCTGAGACAGAAAGTACAGTGGTGGTTATGAGTGTTAATGATTTATAGAGTTACTAGACAGAGATTTGAAGTGTGTGTATATTACATGTAATCTACTTCTATCCATGTAAGCATCCAGTGTGGGACTATGGTTACTGTTAGAGTCATAGCAGGTAGCAGACAGAGTAGGCAGGAGCGGGCACAATAAGTTTTAATTTTTTTCCCTAGCCATCCTTCTTTTAAAAGATATTAACCAGCACCATCAGTGAGCAGCATCTATTATTCTGCAGTGCCCTATTAAACCTATGTGATACCCTGTTTAGTTTTGAAAGAAGCTGCTATATCTCGGTTTAACACTATTTCTCTTTTATTAGAAGCTAAGAGTCAAAGACAATTTCTTGTCCAAACTAAGGTCCTCTGAGAAAAAAGGGGTATTAAACTTGAATGATCCCAGGCCAATTGGGGTCTTTTCTCTCCTTACATGGGTTATGACTACATGCAAAGTTACCTTGCTTAAAAGTGAAAATGAGACTAGAACACGAAAGCCTTTTAATTACTCTATGTAGGACTCCGCTGGGTGACAGGAGGGTGTAGGAAATCAGTACCTTGAGGTCTGAGTGTCCACACAGAGGACAGATAACATTGTCACATCAAACACATTCTAAACTGTCTTGCTAACATTCAGACTATGAATACTAGGGCTTGCAATGGTGTGGTAAGATTCTCTACTCTCAACCAATTGATTCATGCATTCATTGAACAAGCATACCAGACACACAGAAAGTAATTTATCTGTTGATGCTTAGCAAACTACCCCCACCCCTGAATCAGTATCTTTACGAGGCTCAGTGGTACAAGTCTGTAGCCTCTGCCATTGAGAAGGATTGAGCTGGTTGGGAACTTGGCCCACGAGTTTGAGTCCAACCTTTATAGTTAAAAAGAGCCCATCTTAAAAACAAAAATCAAATAAAGTATGTGTTAAAACTGCTTGATTGTGGCTCAGTTTAGACTGGGCTCACCTGGGGAGTTCTTTCATGTGGTTGTATCGCACATGGCGGCTCATTTGAAAATGGATGACCTTAGGTGGCCTTACATGTCTACATGAGGACCATTTTCTAGTATTGCTAATCTCCGCTCCCATTGCCTCTTTAAACATCTTTAAAGAGCATTGCTTAGGGTCTCATACATGCTGGGAAAATGCTCTACTCCCAGACTGAAACATTTAATGGTAGTCCGAAACAGCAAGGTACCCTTGCGGAGAGGACAGAGCATACTTGTATAAGAGAAAATTGTGGTTGGTTGTTCCAATCCACCATAATCTTTATTCATTAGGTTCTATCCTGGGTGGGAAGGACACGGAAATTGACAATAATCATACATTTTCATGGGAAAAGCAGGCAAGAAGACAGCAATTACAATGGAAGGTGAAAATCCCTTTGGCTGAAGGGCAACATGGAGTTGGAACACAGGAACAGCTAACTCAGACTGAGAGAGTGACTAGAAACTCTTCATGTTTATCATTCCTGTTACCTTCTCCTGGTCAGGGATCAGATCTGAAGGACATGGATGTTTTCTTTCCTCCATCTATAGCTTAGAGGATTAAGGGGAAGTTGGTATGAGTGTAAGGAGGAAGCCACAGGGAGACAGTTCAGAGGAGAAGTGTCTGTAGAAGTCTCTCACCCACTTACAAAGGGGCTCCTATCACTGAGGGCATTCAATAGGAGTGAGGCAAGGTCTCCTTGCTATCATCAGTTTGAAGGCTTTGGGCATGTGAAATATACATTCAACTTAAATATAACACAATACATTAAATTGTGTGTTTTAAAATATACGTTTCTTGTTGGAACCAGACTTTATGCAGAAGGTTGGTGTTTGATTCATCCATTTTCAATTTGACACAGAGTTAAAAAACCAGGGAATTGACTTTAACTTTAGCCAGAAGACTTAGATTGAAGGAAGAAACAAACGAACAAACAAAAGCCACATGTCTTGCTAGATAATAAAGGCAGTTGGATTTATCATATATATGACAGTAGGGAATCCTTTAATCACATATTCTCCAGTGCCTTTGAGAAATTGGAAAATAATAAAATGGATGCTGAGAGGAGTCAGTGACAGTGTTCTCCCAGAGGAGAAAAAACAATATTCACTCTCACCTTTTCACTATTTCTTGAGACACTCAAGAGAGCAAGTCTCATAGTTGCCCATACCAGCATATAAGGAGCACTCTCCAGAAACTCCTTAGGAAAACTGTTGTGATGTCTGGGTGGGACTACTTTGGAGTCACTGCATTTAAATAGTGTAGCACAGGGATTTCGAAGAGAATGCTGAACTGAGTTCCCTCCTCCCGAGTCAGGTAGATCACAATAAGCAAAGTCCTCACATCTCTGCATGACTTTGTGGTCTGTGCCACGATGCTAGTTAATAGGAACCAGACTGAGGTCAGACAGAGTTCCAGATGGTTGGGTACCAACTATATGACTTTAGTGGCCCAGATGGTTCTAGTAATCAAATTAAATACTGGCTATCAATCAGTTAGCCTATTTAGTATCTGTATGCACAACACTGAGGGGAGACATAGCAAGTCTCTTTCTTATCTCATCATAATCTTCAGTATAATTGTCAGGTAGAAGAATGTAAGAAGATAGAAAACACAGGTGCATTTTCCCTTTTTAATTCCACGTAAAATCAAATGTGAGAAAAACAGGTTCACGTGTTTATACAACCATTCTCTAAAACTCTCCATTATGAACGACACATCAAACAAGCTGTTGAAATATGATCAAAAGATTCCAGGTGCGGAAGGGGTGCATTGGCGAGACACGCAGCAAGCACAGGATGAGATTACGACCGCGGGTCTCAAAGTTTTGTTTGTTAGCCCTCCTCAATGACAGCCACTGGCAATAGGCAAGCTGAATTGAGCACTGTGTTCTGTGGACCCTTCTAAAGTGCTGTATAGCCATTATGTAAGTGAACCTGCTACCATTCCCAGAGAGAGCTGCCATCATTTGTAGGATCTGAGAATAAATAGTATTGTCAAGGTCATATTGTCAGGATTTCAGATTTGGATGATCCAGAGCAAAACTTGGTAAACTGTGAGTTACAGTGCCATATGGAGCCGTGAATGTGGGCATTGTGGAAAAAATTGGCAAGAGCAAGAGACTTCTGAACGTACAATGGCAGAAATGAATTTGAAATCGAACGTCTAAGGAAGTTGAAATGTTTCTCGCCGGGCTTACTTGTGCATAGTTTCATGGCAGCCTTGGTTCTGAGCACAGCTGCGTTTTTGCACCTAGCATGCTCTCACACCACACAGCACCAACCAACATCGACTCAGCCTTCAAATGATTGTATATTATGAATTGCCATGACTTTACTGTCCATACAAAACTCCTCTACTCTCACAGAAACATAACAGTCCAATTGTGGGAAACAAAGACTTCTAATACTATCTTACCCTCATTCCTAAGCATGAACCAAATTAGTAGATCTTTACATAGTAGTGTGTTAGAGCAGTGGTTCTCAACTGGTGGGTCGCTACTCTTCCGGTTGAACGACCCTTCCACAGGGATTGTCTAAGACCATAGGAAAATACAGATTATATTACAGATTTATATTACAATTCACAACATAATTATAGTTATAAAGCAACAAGAAAAATGATCTTCTGGTTGGGGGTCACCACAATGTGAGGAATTGAATTAAAGGGTTGCAGCATTGGAAAGGTTGAGAACCACTGTGTCAGAGAAAGAAGGATACCTATCTCCCTAGTATAAAATTGTCTTTTATTCATGTTATAAAATTCATCTTTCATAGATGGTAGAATTGAATATGTATCCAACAATTCTCTTAAAAGAAATTTGTTTATGGTTTATTATCAGTAGATGTTTGAGTTGTATGTTTTTAGTATACCTATATACTTGAAGTTGTATACAAACTTCTTAGCCAAAACGTTGAAATGAATGGAAAGGTTTAAAAAGCCACAGTCTAGAATTCATGACCCCTATTAAATGGGCATTTGGACTGCTTCTTGTGCTGGCTGGAGTTCTTGGAGATGATAGGGACCAGCTCTATTGAACAGAAGCAGGAAAGGGATGTGTTAGAATAGCAGGGATTTTAGAACACAGTTACGCAGTATTTTAAAACCAGGCTTGAAACATAGAACACAAAAGATGCATTGCAACAAATTCTCCAAAAAGATGCCACAAGTTGGGAAGCTACAACTGCCTCTGTTCCCAGGGATCCTTTGTCCCTCTGTGCCTGGGCTCTCCATCTTCGAACACTGCCAACGGTCAACAGAACCCTCTCTGTCTCCTGGCAAGGCAGGGTCTCACGTCTCCCACCTAGTGTCCAGACACAGAGTGAAGGTGTTCTGCCTCCCCCTTCAGCCATTCTTGCTGCTAATGGTATTACTGTTCTGCAGGGAAGGTGCTTGCCTATTGGACGGGGCACCCAAGCACAATGGGTAAATGCCTCCCTCATTTCTCTTCCACATCTTACTGTAAAGTACTAAACATGCAGAGTGTTTTCTTCCCACATTTAGCAATGTTGAAGTTTCCTACCCCTGGTAGCTGTTGCTGCTTCCTGTCACAGTGGTAACTGTCACATACTGTGTCCTTGCCCCAAACTTCGGGCCTCTGAAAAAGTTTCTTGGCCACTGTTGTTGTTGGTGACATCTTAAAATGGAATAAAGCTTTTCTTCCTGGCAATAATGTGCCTGTTTAAATTGATCTTAAATGGTCAGACTTTAAGTATCTGTTGGCTCAGGAGTTGGATGGATGTCTGAGTAATAATAATGCTTAATTTCAAAATGTAGCGAGTCCAACAGATAATTGCTGAGTACCTACCAAGTATCAGCACTCTGACAATGAGGGGATGGAGAGAAGCATATTCCCTGGTATGTGCATCAGAATTAAATTATCTAAACAGAGGAGTGTGTATTTGCAGCCATTTCTGCTTAAATACTCTCCGAGCCTGTTTTGTGACACTTGGTTAAAAGCACTTTGCCATAAAGCAAATATATTCGGGATATGTGTCTGTGTTTGAAACAGTTTTGAATTATTAGCTCATTAAAACAACAATAGCCACAATGTGTTTTGTTATGATCTTTGCCCTCCTGTGATATTTAGCATAGTGTTGGATACAGAAGACATGCTAATAGAAGTTTCTATTGCCAGTGGCAACATGTGCAAATGCATGGACCTATAAAGCCCAGGGAGGTGGCCTTTTCTCAGACTTCAGACTTGGAACTCATGTGACTTTCAAGGAAAGATGATGTGACAGAAGGGTCTTGAATGCAGTGTTTGGCAGCCAGGCAGTTCCGGTTTGCTCTGGAGTGTTCTGTCTCAGTAATAGAGAAGACCACCCACGAGAGGGTCCCTGGGCAAATGCCCAAATTCCCGGTGGGACAGTTTGACCTTGAAGGGGATGAGTCCTATGTAAGTTGGACTACCCTCATTAATCATCTACAACAAACCCTTATTTATGAACTAATTTCATGTAGACACATTGAACCCATTTCCCCCCAGCAAAGATGGAGCTGGGAAAATCATAAACAGCTAAGTTATAGTATTGGCACATGGCCATGCTTTTGTTTCATATTTACAATCATCTGCCTCCTAAAGTAACCTAATACAATGGAAATGCACTGCAAAACACCATAGAGAGTGACTGTTTATAGAGACTTACATCTGATTTACATTTAAGGAGCATAAAACTAATTGCAGAGAGACTGTGCTACTAAGGCACTAAACCTAAGGGAACAGCCGTGTACGAAAGCTTGTAGGAATGCTGATATAACTGTTTGAAATTGAGACCTTCAAAATTAATTTCCACACACAGAAATAAGGCTATCTTAGAATGTCCTCAGTGGACACAGATGTATTATAAATGATTCCCAGACAAAGTAGCTGTTATATGAGAACATCTTTCTAATATGAGATTAAAATCTGGAATTGCAGGTAGTAATAAATATATCCATCTACATTAGTGTGAGAAGCTGACAGTATTGTAAGAGCAATAAGCGGGCAGACAGCTAATGGTCAGTTCATATGATTAATCGCCTTGTCATCATGGCAATTGCTTTTATTTTCACTAAATAGCCTAATTTTTCTTTTTCCTACAACCACACATGTATGGGAGGGAAGTTTCTCCTCCAAAGGTATTATCATTTTTAAAACCATTTAAAATAAGATTCCTAACAGCATGCTTCCAAACTTCTGTAGATGTTAGCAAGTCTGGGAGAGTTTTATGATGCAAAATCCTTCGATTTGGAAATTATATATTGCTTTAATATTTTTGTTTTCCAACATTTGGGGTCTTCTTTAGCTGTGCTTTCACGTAATAAAAGTAATATTTTATACATTGAGGGTCTTATATTATTCATCAACTCCAGAACACTGTACACAATTCTCCAAAGCTGGTTGCATCAATGCGCCTGTGTGTGTACAAATGCACATAAAGACCTGGTTTCCGCAGTGCTGTTTGCAGGTTTTCTGTTTTGTTTTGTCTTCATTGTGGTGTTGTCGGGGAAGGTTTAAAAGAAATTTATGTCAGGCATCATGTATTGTAAGTTTGTCTGTCATACAATAATCAGCATGCAGAAAAGCCACAGATTTGGGCTGTATATGTAAGCCTCATAAGTAATCATATACACAGCAATGCAAAAACGTGAACATTTTATGGCAATTAATAACATCTCTGCCAGTGTAAATATGTTTTTTTCCTCATAAATCATTTCCAGCTTGTCAAAGTGGATCTATGCTGGCAAAGAAACAAGGGCAATGTTTCGATTTTCTCCATCTGGCAAGAAATTTTCTGTTAGATTTCCTCCTTCCCTTCTTCAGTTACAGAATGTATATGAGCAGCTACATACAGGGTGATTAAGAAAGGATGTGCTGTGAAGATAAAGAACAATGTGGAGTATTAAGGACTTGACTCTGAATTACTGCCCCAAATTGTGCATTCTTGTCACACATGCATATAACAGAAAATATTTGGTTGCTAGAGCATAAAAATGATTCTCTTTGTAGCAAAACATTGCTCTCATTAAATAAAGCACAACTTTCTTTTAAAACATTTTCCCGTAAGGACTTGAATGTATTTTAGCTTGTTTGGCATAATTTCTTACAGTGATTGAGGATGCATTTAAATCTGAAATTTTTTTTATCATGTCATTGTAGAAATTTCAGTACCATGTATACACACATAAATTCCCAATGTGGATCTAGGAAATAATTCACCCTTTCATGACTCAGTCTTTGCAATAAAATGTGGCAGAGAAGACATGGTGTATACAGAAAATGCTTCTAGATTCCTAGCAATCACAAATGCTACTTTTTTCAAACACAGCATATATGTAATTGACTCTGATAATCAGGATGGAAAACCACATACAAACCCAAATCTACTTATTGTCATGTACACTCATAGATAGAATTTAATTTCCCTTGCTTGAGAATACAGAACAGTGTGCAGGTTTGTTAAAAATGATGTATATTTTTTGGTGGTGGTGGTGGTGGTGGTGGTGGTGGTGGTGGTGGTGGTGGTGGTGGTGGTGGTGTGTGTTCCAGTAAAGCCAGCACAGTGAATCTTTGCTGGCAGCTGCTTGTATGGTTTCCCTTCCAAAATACCTCTGCACTTGGAGGGAGTGGGTGTTCTAGAGGCAGGGAAAGCTCATTTATATCTAGCTTGGAACCAAGGTGTCTTGGGAAGTTAATTTAAAAAAATATATATATTATAGTTAATGTGGATGAGTTCAATAATTGTCCCCTGATTAAATGAGAGAGGGAAGGAAAGAGAGTGTGTTAGATTCTGGTTTGGGAAATTAATAGGAGATAATCCAGGAATATGGGTAAAACCCCCAGAAAAACATGCAGAATGAGGAAAGAATTCCCTCAGGAGGGTGGGGAACAGTGCAGTCTCTCTGGGTCACATATTCAAAGGAGCTCAAGCATTTGTGTATATGTGTGCACATGTACATATGCCGCCTGTGTGTGTGTGTGTGTGCGCGCGCGCACACGCGCGCGTGTGTGCGACTTTATCCATCATGTAGGTCATTGAAGAGATGCTCCGGCGTGCTGATATTAATCACTGGGAGCCAGGGTGCTTCAGTTGTCACTTACCCTTGCTGCGGGTAGTTTTAGCTGCACATATGGAACACTGTTTGTCATTCACTCTTCTGAGACCTCTAGAATGTCAGGACATAACAGATGATTAAAAGGATTGAGAAGCAACCTTCATTCTGGATATCTTCGTCTTCAATTGTCAGACCAGAGTTTAAATGCAGTTTGATGGTTTAGTTTTCTTTCAGTTCTCTGCCAAAATTATTTGTACAAAATTTTACCCGAAGAAGTATCTAGGAATATTGGACTTGAAATTAAAGTGTAATCAAATACTTCCTTCTTTCCACTACCAACTTCTCCCCTCTCCTTTTATTTGTTTGTTTCTTTCTCTTCTCCATATAAAGATCTATTATTCATTCTATCATATACTTTTCCTCTTAGCTTAACACTTACCTGAGGGAAATTAGGCTGATTTCTTATAGATCTTGTTTAAATATGATTCTTTGCCTTCTACACTCCATCATTCTATTATATGCATAGCACTGTAGGAATTTAGTTATATGGGAGTCTTCGGCCTAGGAGACAAATGAGTACCTAGTATTTCTATAAATCAAGTTTTCAGAATAACACACAATGTAATATCATTCCAAATCATGATGGAAAGCATATGTCTTAAATATTTCTCCGAAGAGATTTAAGTTAAAAATTAATTAAAATATACTCAGAAATGGACGTCATGCTATAATGTTATAATTGGATACTGTGTTTGAGTTAAATAGTAGAACTATTTGAACATTCATGAAGGTTGTGTCCCCACAGTGTAGTTCCCACAGTGTGAGGTGGTAAAGGAGCACATTGGGTGGGGGGAGCCAACACACAGATGGGCTGTCTACTTCTCCCTAGGAAGAACCATTCTGATGTTGCTGGCTGTCGCCTAGGGAGGAACCGAGTGAGGAAATCCATGGAGTAGTCTCTTTTTCTTTTTCTCCATGGCTAGAAAACAGCCCTGTTGAATTTCATATTTATTATTATTTTTTTGAGATAGGGTCTTGTTCTGTAGTACTACTGGTTAACCTTGAACTCTATGTAGAGCAGGCTAGCCTTGAATTTGCAGTTGTCCTCCTTTGTCTACCGCATGAGAACTGTGACACAGGTGTGTGCCTCCACAGCCTGCAAAAGTGTTCCATTCTTTCTTTTTAATTTTTTCCTTTTAAACTTTTTATTCGTTTTACAAACCAACCACAGTTTCCTCCCTCTCCTCCTCACTTCCCTCACAACCGACCCCCACACCTCCATACCAACTCTATCTTTCCCACCCCCTACCCTACACCCACTTCTCAGCAATGGTAAGGCTTCCTCCCATGAGGAGTCAACAAACCCTGGCACATTAAGTAAAGACCAAACCCCTCCCCTTTGCATAAAAGTTGAATAAGGCCTCCCACCACAGGGAATGGACTCCAAAGAGCCAGCTCTTGTACCAGGGACAGATCTTGGTACCATTGTCAGGGTCCCTCAAACAGACCAAGCTGTACAACTGTTACCCACATGCAGAGTACCCAGTTTGGTCCCGTTTGGCCTCCCCAGCTGTTGGTCTGGAGTCCATGGGTTCCCAGGAACTCAAGTAGGCTGGCTCTGTGGGTTTCCCTGCCATGATCTTAACACCTCCCCCTCATATAATTCCTCAGATTTTCTTACTCGTCTTGAAAGGCTTTGACACTTATTTGCTGGAAGGCAGTGATTGGGCTAAATAGGTTTTCCTGGTTTCTTCTCGCTCCTGAGAGTGATTGATTCTGATTTCTTAGCCTGTGCCTTTGTTATCCATAAGCATGGAGAGCTAATGTCACAGTTTCATTTTTTTTTTGCCACTCAATTCAGTCATAGCCTAAAGGTATAGCTTCTAGTCTTCATGACATACATGCTTTAAAGGGTGAGGTCATCTGAAGTATTTCTGTGGAGAATCTACTCTTTTCACTTTTGCTAACAGGAAAACTGAGGCATGGCATGTGTTTATGGTGTGCCTGAGGCTGGGACTTGAGACCTTCCAGAAAACACCATTGCAAAGGCAATAAAACAGGATGTTTATAAGCCAAGACTTTGAAGACAAACAGACTCAAGTCCTGAATTCACTTAGCGTACTCATGTCTTGGTCCCCTCAACTATAACCTGAACAAATAACACTTGTAATATTTGTGTGTGTGTGTGTGTGTGTGTGTGTAAGCAAAAACAACAAAACAAAAGAAAAATACATGTAAAGTCCTTGCCATAACAGTTGGTATATAATTATTGAATACAGCTATGTAGGGCACATAGCTCTTATTAAGACGCTCTTTCCATTTTACATCACTTCAGTTAAACAGTACTGCTTAATTTACTAGACTTGATTGATCCATTGATAGCATCTTTTCATTGTTAAGAGTATTAATTAGACTAGAAGAAGAAGATAGAATGAAACTTAATTTCCCCTAGAGTCCTAAGGGATTTGTGTGGGTCAATTTATTAATGAAATGTGAAGAACATTTGGCAAACCCACCAAATGAGACAAAGCATTGTAAAGGGCCTTTAGAAAGAACCGGTATCTAATGTTAATGTCTGTGAAATGGAACTGTCATAGGATAATGGCCTTTTGATGGCACAGAAAATGCCAAGGCAGAGATAAGACATTTATTTTGAAAGCACTAGGCAATCACCTTTGGATGGTGTCCTTCTACTGGGTCTTTATTTCTAATAGACTGATAATTGATAGGGGCATAATTATTTTTCTTGATGGATTTGATTTATTAGGCAATGGGCTTACTCACTATATTATCACTGAGTTGTGGCATCATCACTGGACTCCAGGGTGAACCTTCTATCCTCCATTTTCTCCCACCAGAATTCTGAATCGGCTTTTTTAATGCTGCTATTGTTATATGAGTGAGAGGATTCTTGGTAAGCTCTCAGATCTTGTGCTTACCTCAGTGATGTAACCATCAGCTTAGGTCTTTTGTTTTAAGTCTCCTGGAAGCAGAAATATACTGTACAATATGCAGTAAACATTTTAAGTGTGGAAAATCAGATTTGTAGGTGAACAGAATTTTCTGTAAAGGTAGAGTTTGAAAACTCAATCTGTCTGAAAGTCTTATGCAACTACCTTGTGGTCGAAAATATTTCCTGCAGGTCAAAAAAAAAAAAAAAAAAGATCGACTATAGAGTCAATCCTATAAACCTCATGAAACTCAAATATGTATGCGTGCGTGTGTGTGTGTGTGTGTGTGTGTGTGTGTACATGTCCATGAAAGGACAGTCAAATATCCAGCACCATAGCTGTGTAGATGGTTATTGCTTCTCTTTTACAGAGTGTAATGAAAAGTTAGGAGAAAGCCTTTGGTTTGTTATTATTAATCTTTGTTTCAAGGAAACATGAGACAAGGTAGATGGTTTGGATTGACTTTTTATTTGCTGTTAGTATGGTAATTTCACTCACACACTGTCTTGAATGTACACATTTTAGCTTAATGGAGTTTTCAAGAGTCAAGTTATAGCCCCGCAACAACTAAGTTCAGCCCTCACTGTTGTTGGATCATGCTACAGGAAGAGAAGCCTTTGACCTTTCTTTCCAGGTTTACTTACTCCAATAGAGCTTGAATGGCAAAGGAAGATTTCATCTTTTGTCTCCTATCCTGAACTTCTCTGATACATGTCTTGAATTTTTATTCAAATTACTTTGGGTTTTAATTTATTCAGTCAAATGTCAACCAAGTCTTGTTTATCCTGTGGATTACATTCATGCTCACTGCAGAATTCTCTAACATTTTGATTTCTAATTATTTTCTTGTTTATCCATGTGGTAGGATGTTTTGAATTCTACCTTCTGACCACTGACCAGTTGGAATTATAATTTTCTTTCCTTCCCAAGCATCTGGCAATAAAAGTTGCATTCATTCAGTCTTAGAAAAATCTAGCAAATGCTTTGCCTCTGCTTTTGCTTCTTCACTATTTATTATACTCAAACACATCAATGTATTTTAAATATTGGAAGTGACCTTGAATACTGTGTATAACCACAGTTTCGCCAAGATATTTGGTCATGAGGCAATGCACAAAGGCAGCAAAGAATTTGAAACTAAGAGTAGGCAGTTGAAGGAGCTGGGAAGCTGATGCTGCAGCAGAGACCAATCCCAAACTCCTTCCAGCTCTTAATTTTCTACCACTGTTAATTTTAAACCAGTGTCCTCCCTCTTCTGAGGCCAATACTCTTTCTGTTCTTTTCACTTATTATTACTTCAGAATTATGAACTAATACATGACCTCCCCTCTTCCCTTGACATCCACTCCAACTTGAACTTGGCATGCGAAGATGGCCCATATTGAACAGCGGCAGGTCATGATTCAGAAAGGCTTTAAAGAATAGGGAATCTAAGTTCCATCATACTGAGGAGATTGGTCAGAAAGTCAGCTGCAAGACAGTTGGACATATCATAGTCTATTCCTAAAAAATAGAGGAGTTTGGTGTGGTTACAGGTATAGAATAAACTAAGTTTGGATCCATTATGATGACCTTTAAGAACTGTGATATGGAATTTAGCATTTGCATAGGGTAGGTTGAGTCCATGGAGGTCTTCAACCAAGTATGGGATAATATTTCAATTTTTAATTTGGGAGAGCCATTTGGAAGCAAAATTGAGAAATTATTGGAGAATTAGTTGGCAAAATTCATGAAGATACAAATAAGAGAATAGCACAACATACGAGATGAGGGCAGGAAGGGTCTCAATGTGAAACCAGAGCAGACGAGTGTTCTTAATGTTGAGACAGACAAGAGATGGTTAAAGATTGAGAAGTCAATGGCAATGTTGGAGAAGGTGTT
This sequence comes from Alexandromys fortis, assembly GCF_014885135.2. Lineage (NCBI taxonomy): Eukaryota > Metazoa > Chordata > Mammalia > Rodentia > Cricetidae > Alexandromys > Alexandromys fortis. Next base: position 1,219,341 of record NW_026067995.1, read on the forward strand.
AGTGCAAATGTAATAGTGCAATAGGATCATACTGTACACTGTGCTCTCAGCAAAGCAAAAGCACCAAGGCCAGAATGGGATGGATACCTTGTAAAGTCAGTTATGAAGCTCAGACTCTCTGAAGCAGAGGGAAAAGTTCCAGATGAGGACACTTTGGTGGAGGGAAAAATAAGCGTAAAAGAGAGGGAATGGAATGGTTGAGATGGGGAAAGGACAGAGAGGGAGAGCAAGGAAAGAGATAACTTGATTGTGGGAGCCATTATGGAGCTAGCATGAATCAGGCACCAGGGAAATTTCCAGAAATTCACAAGGATGCTGCCAGCTAAGACCCCAAGCATTAATGGAGAGAGTGCAAGAACTGACCTTCCCCTGTAATCAGATTGATGACTACCTAAATTGTCATCATAGAAACTTCATCCAGCAGCTGATGGAAGCAGATGCAGAGATCCACAGCTAAGCACTGGGCTGAGCTTCTGAAGACCAGTCAAAGTGAGGGAGGAGCAATAAAATTAGCAAAGGGGTCAAGACCACGATGGGGATACCCACAGAAACAGCTGACCTAAGCTAGTGGGAGCTCACTGACTCAAAACTAATACCTGTACAGGACCAAAGTAGGCCCTCTGAATGTGGGTGACAGATGTGTGACTTGGGTATTCTGTGGGGCCACTGGCAGTGGGACCAGGACTTATTTTTAGTGCTTTAACTTGCTTTTTGGAGCCCATTCCCTTTGGAGGACTACCATGCTTAGCCTAGACACCAGGGGGGAGGGCCTTGATCCTTCTTCAAAGTGATATACCAGACTTTGTTGACTCTCCATGGGAGGCCTTGCCCTCTCTGAGGAGTGTATGGGAAGTGGGGTGAGGGCAAGTTATGGGAGAGCAGGAGGAATAGAGGGATTGGAAACTTGGATAGGTATGTAAAATGAGAAAGGATTATTTTAAAAACAAATTAACGAAAATAAAAAAGAGAAATAAGTCTTTGCTGGATATTTGTTGTAATAACACCCAGAGATCTTCAGTATTTTTTAGAATTGATTCACATTTTGGTTTTAAAATCCTAGATGCCAATAATGTTGCTACATACAAACAGTTCATACAAAATGGTAGATGTATATTTAGGGTTGTCCTAGAAATCGTTGGAAGTTCCGTATTAATCCCAAGCTGAAATTCATCTAACAATCTCTTATGAAATTAAAGCTAACCACTCAAATAAAATTTTTTTCAATTAAATCTCTAATACAATAGAATCCAAAGATCTGCTGATGGGATACTTCCATGATGAGAAGTGTTGGTAGGAAAATACTAAGCAGTCTTTGTTTTCCTTAATCAAACCATTATACTTCTCTAAAAGCAGTAATTTTTGTATGAATAGCAAAACAGTAAATTCACAGCACAAATCTGAGCCAAGGTGTTGCAGGCAGTGTTTCTTGGTATCAGAAGGTGTGATGGCATGTACATTACCAAAAAAACAAAAATGCACATGGTGTGTTCGGAAACAAGGTTGCAGTAAAGTCATGCCATGCAACACAGGCAACCCAGGCATCTGCACATGCTCTGTTGCTAAACTACGTCCTCTTTCAAGGGAAATTTAAAAAAAAAAATAATTGTGGCCTGCCTTGACTAACACAAGAATTCATGCCACTTAAAATTTCTCACTTTGAGAAATTTTGCAAAATTTAATCATTGTTATACTTGTGAATTCATTATAATTATCAATATACCATTACAGAAGTACTTAGTAATGCTTGACCAGGGATAACAATGCATATATTGGTAGACAGTAAAGTTATTGTCTTAAAAATTGGATTAACCTTTCTATTTATGCTTTATTGAATTAGATCTGAAAAATTATTTCAAGTTAGATGCAATGACTAGTCTAGGGTCTCAGTGTGAACTGAGCTGACATGGGTCAAGTTGTTTCACCTGAATTTCTGTGAACTAGGATGGTTAATGGATTGTTCCTGGTGCCCTCTTAATTGCATGGAGACAAACCATTATTGATGGGAAGCTGTCAATTGGTGTTTAAGGTCCATAATTAGAGTTGACAAACCTTTGATAGATTTCTATGATTGAAAAAAACTTTCTGACTTCCCTAGAGTGGAGCGTCTGTAGGACTGATTGAAAATTGTTGCTGTGAGCTGGAGGTTGCTAACATAAGCCTTGTTTGAGGTATATGGTATTTCTAGACCGTTCATTTTTAAGTTTACAAATTCTAGCTAGAAAACAAAGTCTGGCTACCTATTAGTTGATGTCACAAGAACACACCATATAAACTCCAATGTGATACCTGGCTCTCCCAGAGCCTATACATTCTAGCTTCCTGTTACCTTCTCACCATGCTCAAGGTGGTTGCCTACTCTAACTGGGAGGCACAGCCCATGCTCTCTTATGGATCATCTATATCAGCTCTCTGATAGTTTTGACAGATTTGGCATAGCTCCTTCTTCTTATACTCCATTCAGATCTCTGTTCTCCCTGGTCATGTCTGAAATCCTAACTCAGAGCACTCTTTGCCCCTTGCCCTTCTCTCCTCTTCTTCACAATGTTTAGGACTAGTAGACAATAGGCTAAATGGCCATGTGTTTTTTTTCCTTGTCTTTCTTCTCTAGAATGCAAGCTGCTTAGGATAGCAACTCACTTGCTCACTGATGGATTCCTCAATCAATAAGGTTCCCTAGAGAAATAGAACTTATAGAGTATGGATATGGGTATGTATGCATGTATATTAATCTAGAATGGTCAAAATAATAACAATAGCTCTCTTACACTCAAGAGGCCAAGAATATAGTTGCTCTATCCATGATGCTGGGTGTTTTGGAAACACAATCTGGTAATCTGGGAACCACTGCCCCTCAGTCTACCATAGAAGCCTGGAAACACTGGTTCTAATATCAGCCAAGAATTCCAAAGCAGCCACTTCAGGGTAAATTATCTAGACAGTAAGAGGGAAGAATGAACAAGGAAAGGTGAACAATTTTCCTCTTCAGTGTCCTTTTTATCTGGGCTGCTACAAGAAGGTACATCCACATTTGGAGTTGAGCTTCTTAGATCACCTAAGACAGTCAAGACAATTCCGACTTTGAGATTTCCTTCTCAGGTGATTCTAAATTGTGACAGGCTGATATTGAAAATAAACAGTCACAGTCCCCAACCCTCAACAGATACTTGTTGAATAAGTGAACAGATATATAAAATCAACTGATCAAAGAACATTTATCTATTCCCAGGAGAGATTAATTATTCTTTTCCTAAATCGCCATGGTAATAACCAGGATGGGCCTCCAATATAAACTTCTGAAAGTCTATAAAAAAAATCACCATAGACTCAATTCCACCCACACCTCCCCATCTATCCCTCAATGTGTTCATATTTCACTTCTGTATTCAATACACATCCAATACATGCATATTAAGCACAAGTTCTTTCCTTAATTTAATGAAGGGAAAACCTCACCTCCATCCTCCTATTACATTCAGTGAAAATAAGGTCATGAATCAGACCTGCTTCCTTCTAAGGACCAACGATCCATTGGCTGTTGTTCAGGCTTTCCAGAGGCCCAAAGGAAGAAAAGCAAGGCTTGTCTGCACCATCCCATTTATAGCCGTGGAATCTATTGGTTTTCACATTTCCATATTTTTGTGGCACATTAGCAACCACAAGAAAAAAATATTAAACGTGAAAACGGTTAGGTATGTGTCAATAGAAAGGCTGCCTAGCTGTACTTCCTGCTGCATACATCAAAGAGTGCTGACTTTCACAATTTCCTAAACTCGGTTACTTGCTTGCAAAGTTATCTAGTGCTTAAAATGTAATAAGAGTTAGATGCTGTTTTCCCCCCTTTGTTTTTGCTGTGAAAAACTGTGTTTCCTTTAGAGGAGCTTACAATTTATATACTGAAAATATATAAAAGAATTATGTGTCAACAAAATGGTGTTTAAGGTTCTAAATCACCCGAGCAGTCAGCCCTGAGACTTCCTCACTAGACATCGCAGAGACTTTATGAAAGTTTTATTCTACAATTCCCTGCTCGCCTTTGCTCTTAGCTGCTTCTTCCAGCTATTCATATGGTTTGAAAAATAGAGTTTATATGCTTTAAGTTGCAAGGCATTTAGAATTTTCATAATCTCTTTATTGTGGCTGAAACAGTCAAAAAATGAAGTCTGCTGTTGATAATACTTCACTGCCTTTACTAGATTAACTGGGACAATGAAGCTAGAACTTGTGGCCTTTTTTTTAATATTCCATCTTAGGGTGCCTTTATTACGAGCAAGGTATACGGTAATTAAATTAATTTCTCGGTATTAGCTGACCATCAGGCAGCAGGGTATTAATGAAGCTTCACAAAGAATTGATACTAAGACAGGTTCGTGAGAATGAGAACTTTCCTTTTGCATCTTTCATCACACGTGTGCTAATCACGATAGGTGATTATTGCTTCTCGTTCAGTCATTTGTAAAAATATATCTCAGTCCCTTTGCGAAGTGTCCTTTTCCAATGTTTAAGCTTCCTACAGCCAATGACAGTCTGAAAAATAGTAGATGCAAAACTGAGAAACAAGTAATTTCTAAGTGTGAAGTATTGTACCATAACAAGTGGAGCAGCAAAAGTCTCCTACTGCCCCTTTCTGTCCCATACAAAGTGTGAGTCAACCTTTGGCTTGATGTATCCATGATGTGTGAGTTGCCCACCTAGTTAGTTCTGTTTAGTTAGTTGCTTTGCCTCCTTGGTTATCAGATGGACTGCGGTAACATCTCTGTATGCAACTGAGTTCCCCTTTTATTGTGTGTCTTTGTGTGTGTTCATGAGCATATGCTCCTGTCTGTGCATGGGTGCACATGCACATGTGTGCATATGTATTTGGAGGCCATTGATTGGTATCAGATGCCTTCCTCAATCCCATTCCACCACAGTTTTTGTGAGTGGCTGGGCAGAAACCTCCAGAGATCCTTCTCTTTCTGCCTCTCCAGTATCTCCATTCAGCTATTTTTGTGTTTGTTTCCATTTTTATTTTTTAGGCTTGGCATGGTTTTACAGTGAGTTCCGGGACATCCCACACAGGTCCTCACACTTTACTGACTGATCTTTCAACTAAGACTCCATCACCTGTTACAACATTATGGACTGGTCAACCTACCTTTAGCGCAGACCTTTGGGAGATTAAGATTTAAACTATGACAGAAACAAGGTTTTGTCTCTATTATGGGTTTTTAGATTTTACTCCTCTTTTTAATTTTTTTGCATCCCCACTTAGAACTACATAGAAAGTCTGAGCTGGTCTAGCCCATGTTTTCTAGCATATCATGGCTGCCCTTGGACCATCTGTTCATCCTTAACTCAATCAGCTGTGAAGGAAGGATTAGGTCACACAGTAACAAGATCTGTTTGCTCTTCAGAGGTTATAAAGAGGTAATGCATAGGCACCTTGTAGTTATGTCTGGTTCGATTTTTCTTGGAAGTGCTATGCTGTGAAGGGGTTCTGAATTACTAAGGACACAGGATTGTCAGCGGTGGTTGGAACAGACCCTCTGAGGACGGTGACACCTAAGGTTAAATCAGAGCTGTAGGTGATGCATTCAGGAACTGTATCAGACAAAGTAAACAGTGTAGGAAAGAAATAGGGAGGAAGATATCTATCATGGGGACTCAGCTACGTATTATTTAATGCATATTCCTGAAATGTGAGTTATTAAGTTGTATTAGCATGAATAAAGTAAGGCAGGAACCATGATAAAATGAATATAAAATCTAAGAACGTAGGGGATCACTCCCTTGAGGAAGATGTGCATGGATGTGGTGAGACTGTAGGCAGAAAGACGATGTAGGAGTTCTCATAAGAGAAAAAGTATTTCAGCTACAAAGTAAAAGTTGGAGACAGAGGACAAGCAATGTGACAGAGGACAGAGGACTAACTACTGAGTATGTGAGTATGCTGACCCCGTTTAGTGAGACATGAAAAGGTAGAAGCAAAGGAGAGGAACAGTCCAGGTGTTGTCTAGTGGAGTTTATGGAGGGAGACACTGGTAGCTGAAGCATCCAAGGCGAGTGAGTTTGAGGAAGAAGCATTAGACAGAAAGGGAGGTGGGGTCCCTGGGAAGTAGATGTGATGGAAGTTGGTCGCTCTGATGAAGACCAATGCCATTCTCAGCAGTCTGTTAGTCTTTCTTTCTATCACCATGAAATAGTATAGCTGGAAACTGAGTCCAGTAGGTGAGTACGAAAGGAGAAAATACCCATCTGCACAGAGATGTAGATTTGGTCACCTAACAATAGATGGCCATGCCACCTGTGCTCCAGGAGCACGCGCTCCCAACCTGAGGTGGGCTGGAGCCCTTAACTTCACCCCTTTGTCCTTGATGGTGCTTTAGAATGGCAGCATTTATGAAACTGACGGGGCAGAGTAGTTAGGAACATAAACAGTCTTCATTTTGACTGGCAAGATGGCTTAGCTGTTAAAGGAGCTTGCTACCAAGCCTGATGAGCTGAGTTCAATTCTTGGGACCCACATCATCCTAGAAGAGAACTAATTCTCACAAATTGTCCTCTTGCTTCTGTATTCCCTGTGGCATGAGTGTGTTAATGTCTATAAATAAATAAATAAATAAATAAATAAATAAAATCAAAATGTCCACATCAAATCAAATAACTTAAAAAGGAAAAGTTTCTTGTTGCCTGCAAATACCTTTGATAAATTGGAGAATCAGAAAACCACAGCAAATCGGGAATCATTTAAGTTGGTAAATAAGCTATTCAGAGTATAAAATGAATAAATGAAGGAAGGAAGGAAGGAAAGAAGGAAGGAAGGAAGGAAGGAAGGAAGGAAGGAAGGAAGGAAGGAAAGGAAGGAAGGGCTTACCCCATACCAGAGTGGCAGATAAAGATTGGTCATGGTGATTGAACAGGATTCCACAATGTAAGTTAAAGGATATGAAAGTATCTAAATATAATCATAATGTGTAAGGTGGGCCAGTGATTCATCTCCCAAATAAATGAGATTACTGATTGGATACTGGTCTGTTAAACTTCTTGGTTCTAACTAAAGTAGGCCGTGGGCATTATTGAGCATGATTTCACATGTAGGTAAGAGGAAATCCAAATAGCTACAACAGCGTGAGAAAACTCCCACTTCATGTACTAAAGAGTTCAATCTTAGAAAATCTTCAAGAACGTGTTGCCTTTTCTCCGATTGTGTTTTGGCAGAGCTGGCCTCATCCTAAGGCTATCTCCTCTCCTGACAGACGGGCACATGCTGATCCAACAAAGGCTTCTTGCTTCATATCCAAGAAAGGGAACTTATTTTTAAAATGACTCCCACGGAAGCTAGAAATATTCTCTTTCCTACAACCCTCTGCAGACTTGCCTTATATATGAATGGTCATATCAAGTCATATGCCATTTGGAGCCATTTGCTTTGAATAACAGGAAGAGACATGATAATTAGTTTGAGTTAGTCAGGAGCCACTCCTAAAGGAAGAGGCGGAGACAAGCCCTTACCAAACTAAATATATGGCCGATTGTCCAGAGCCCAGAAGGAAGAAGGCAGAAAGGTGGAGAGGGGTAGGTTTTTATGTGGGAAGGACAAGTAGAGAATGGTCAGCATGTTTATTCCAACATAAAGTGAATGTTTAGAAAAGCCCAGAGGGCACATCTGCATGGAGTTCCAGTTCTTTCCTTCCTCCCTTCCCCTCCCTCCCTCCCTTCCCCTCCCTCCCTCCCTTCCCCTCCCTCCCTCCCTCCCTCCCTCCCTCCCTCCCTCTCTCCCTCCCTCCCTCCCTCCGTTTTTATGTTATGTGTATGAGTGTTTGCATACATGTTACATGTATGTACCACATGAGCTCAGTGCCCTTGGAGGCCAAAAGAAGGCATCTTATTCCCTAGAAATAGAGCTACAGATGGTAGTGAGCCACCACGTGTGTGCTGGAAATCAAACATGGCTCTAAACCTCTGACCCATCTCTCCAGCCCAGGTTTCAGTTTCTTAATGGAAAGACTGGGGAATCCATCCCAGAAGTGGGGCAGGAAGTAGGTAAAGTACTATAGCCTAAGCATTAAGGCCACAGGAGCCAGAGATAGCCATTTCACACCATAGTCCCACAAGGAGCCGACTCTCATTCTTCCTCTTCTCTCTTTTTCTGCACAGTAACCAACGTCACAGTGGAGGCCGCTGGCAAAGCTTGGTCCATGCACCCACATCTATTCAAGGAGTGAGCAGAGAACCCTGACCAAGTACCCATCAGCCTGTTCACCACGGAGGAAGAAGATCCTTCTCCCAAAGGTATTGTAGCAGTTTGCTAAATAAAGCTGTGACGGGTTTGGCTTGTCAGTGTCCACTATAAACTTCACGAAATTCCAAATACGTATAAAAGAGATATAATAAGCTTAAGATGGCAAAATGAAATGGAGAAATTACTTTTTTTGTCTGAAGATGTACTGATTAAATTAAATTTTGTTGATCACCTAGTTCATGCAACATGTTGTGTTATTACACAAAACTGGTAAAGACTCTCTTTCTGCCCATCAGGGTGATGCAGTGAATAGTATACCCAGAAAGAAAGGAGCTTAAATAAAGACCTTGCCACCTGGGCTTTTATTTTTAAGATGAGCACAACTCCATGAAACAAGGTCAAAACTCCATGAAACAAGGTCAAATATTGAGTAGTTGGCAGGTCTGGAGCCAGAGCCTTGAACTGTATTATCTAACCTAGCCATGGTCTTTCTCTGAGGCTTGGCAGTGTGTTCAGTCACCAAAATGAACAACAAAGTAAACCTCAGATTCCAGCAATATCACTTGCTAGAGACAAGGCTGAGAAGTCCTTGAATAGCTTTTATCATCATCAGCAGCATAACTGACACCAGAGTCGTTCAGTCAGTTCCAAACAAAACTCATGATGGGAAGGAACAAGAGCCAGATGTGTTCTGCTAGTGAGGAAGTGTCCGGGGAAGGCAGCCGTGAGGGTGGCCAGTGAAGCATTGTTTGAAACTTCTGCACTAGCTACTCAAATAAATGATATAAGTACTTATCTGTGTAGAATGTTCTCGACAGTTATGACCCAAACAAAGGAGGATGAGGAGTAGTGGTTCACGGTGGTTTCCTGGCTTCTACAAAGCCTTCTGCTCCTAAGGCTCTGCATAGGAGTTAGCCTGGTGCTACCTTCTTTCTTTATGTGCTGTTTTTAATCTGTTTGCTACTGTAGTTCATTTAAGCATCAGCAGATGGGGCCCTTGGTTCCTTTGAAGAATGTCAGCGATTGAATTTTGTTAGGATCTGGTGGGCTGCATGAATTTTTCTTTTTGTGTTTGCAGCCTGTAACATTTGCACTCTTTATAATATACACACCTTTGTTTAATTGAGGAAAAAATAAAAGTCACTAGGGACACCAAAGTCCCTGCCCCCATTCGCATTCTGCTCTTCTACACAGGAAACTTATATCTGCTTAGGGGGAGATGAGGCTAGTACAGGGCCCAGACAGCAGCATCCTTGGCACAACAAGGCAAGGCAAGGTAAGGTCGAGGTTAATGTTTTTAACTCAGGGTTTCACCGGGGAGAAACTTGTTACATGGGACCGCAGGTGACGGTTTGCTTGCATTGAAGTTATCCAGATTTTGCTTGATTTTCTCTCCTCTCACTTGGGTTTCAAGCTATGAAGACATGGTGTGAATTGGCTGTTTTTAGCCCTTGCCAGTGCTGATGCCTTTCCCGAGCGATGTTTGTCAATAGTTCATAAAGAGAAACACTGGTCGGCTGGCTCTTGCGCCTGTTCAAGTGGGTGAGTCTCAGCTTCTGAGAGCTGAGATCCTTTCCCACCTTAAATGGAACAGCCCTCCGAGGGAAGAATATACTTTCCTGGGCAGAAGAGGCGATAGTGTTGGATCCTCATGGAGTCTTTCCTTGATTTTCTAGCTCTTCAGAATTAATCACTACTTCGCTTGTGGAAGAGACAACCCTTCTGCCTCTTAAAAGGGTTGATTCAGAATTTTATTTTGGTCAAGTATCATGGATAACCACAACAAAAAATATATGTTCCTTACGTGAGAAACTTGGTATATATACACATAATTCAATACCCTAAGACATCTTCAGTTACTAAGATTTAATTTATAGATTAAAAACATCTTCCTTAACATCATTAATATCTGTGCTGTAAATAACCCCTGTGCTTGGACAGATTTTAATAGCAGATTTAATACACAATACTCAAGACATATCACTACGGGAGAGAGATTTTTTTTTGTCATTAAACTGTGTTTAGAAAAATAGGTCTCTGGTTCAGTATTAGCCATTACTTAAGGACTTCTATTTTAGCCTTAAAGACCTCGTATATATCTTAAAGAACACTATTAGACCACACTCTTTCCAAGTTCAAGTCTTCAATAGCTCATAAATCAGGAAGAATGAGAGTCTTCCTTCACCCATGGTGTCCTCTATCTTTTTATAAACCTGTAAGCTAATGAGGCAAATGGGGATATAGTTTATAGAATTTGGATTTACAGAGTTTACAATGATGAAACTGAAGGTATTACTTCTGGGTAGAGATGCTGTTTGCCTCTGGTTAGCCCAATGCCAGTTTTCGGGAGGAATTGTTCATTTCTTCCCTCCCTTTGTGCTGACATACTAAGTGATATATGCGGAAATTGTGTGTGTGACTTGTGCCTTCATTGGAAGGACTGCTTGTGGGCAAATTTCATTAGTACTTGATTAGTACTTGCGCTAATTAAGCCAGGCACAATTTCGCCTCCAGTCTTCCAATGATGAGTTAAAGCTGGACTGGAAATGTGGCCCTAAATGCATGCTCTGGAAGCCCATAAGCCCATATAATCCCACAGAGAATTCTCACTTGACTCCCCCATTAGGGGTCTGAGAAAGTAGAACAGAGAATACCCGCTTTCCAGTGCAATTTGAGTTCACTCAGTTATGCGATATGCTAATGTTTAGATTAAGCAGATGGTGAGGAAGGCAGTCGTTAGTTGAGGATTGTTTTTCTCTTTCTGCATATTATTTTCAAACAAACACTTTCAGAGGTAAGTGTGCTCCCTCCTCCCTTTGCTTCTCCTTGAGTGAAAACAGAAAGGAAGAAGAACGGAGCTGCTTGGCTGTGATTGTCCTCCTATGTCTGCCTGCATGTGCCCATTTAATTGGGCTCTGAGAAAACGTGCTTCCATTTCTTTGGTGCGAAAGCTTTGCTGTTTTTGTTTATTTCAGAGGAAAAAGAGCTGGGTGGTGGATAAGGCAAAGAAAGAGGTGAATTTGAAAACAAAAGCTTGGAGAAGGGAGCAGATGCTGTGCCTCTTTAAACGTCTCTAATTTCTTCCAGGACTTGTCAACACTGGTCCCGCTCCTCCTCTTCTGTGATAGCCACCTTGGCCTCTTCCTCTTCCTCCTCTTCTCTCTCCTCTTTCTTCTTCACTTCTTCCTCCTCTCTCCCCTATTCAGTCCTCCTCTTCCCTTATCCAAAATCTTTAGTGCTTTTTGAGTTCCCCACATTTATTTTACATGTGTAGTATGATGTGGTGTTTTAGTGACTGTTTTTAGAAGCCAGAGCAATCTTGGTAACCTTCAGCATTCTTCTGCTTGCTCAACTTCTCATAAGTGAGGAGATGCAGTTTAAATATCAGGTTCTATCATTTATGGAATCACAACCCTGTGGGGCTAGCACTAACATCAGTTTATCTCATTCCATTGTTTTTTAAAGATATTTTTCTTAGGATTTTGGAGTGGTGGCAAAAAGCAAAGCAAAGCAAAACAAAACACTAGACATGGAATGGAGAGAGAAATAGGGAGAGGAATAAATTTGGGGAAATTTCATTGTGTTGTTTTTAATGCAATTTCCTTTGAGATTTCCCTAGAGATTACAAAAAAAATTTTTTTAGTTGCTCTTATTTGTGTTTAGCTATTGGATTGACATTTCTTCTCCCTGACTCATAGGGAAGGTAGTCTCTAGAACAACCTTGCTCAGCTGGATTAAACAAACAATATCTGCAAATCCAGCTTCATCTCTACCACCCTTGATTCTTCACCTAGGAAAATGACCACTCTCAGCCAAGACCAGCTCTGTCCATGGTCCAGGGACTTTACTACTGAGCGCTTAGGAGCAGCTCTTATAAACTCTTCACTTCTTAGACCCTTGTCAGTGCTCCCTTCCTCAGTAGCTTATTTCCTTTGGCTTCCAAAAATGTGGCATAACAGGTGGCTATGTTGTTCACAACCTTGTTGGTCTGAGCCTCATTCCTTACCTTCTTAACAATGCTTAACAAGACCTGTAGGTCATCTTCACTTCTTTGCCTTTCATTTACTGTGTGTGTATGTGTGTGTGTGTGTGTGTGTGTGTGTGTGTGCATATGCCTTGAGTACACATAAAATCTAAAAGTCAACATAGCCTTCCTCTGTTAAACCATCCTTCTCTTTGAGGTAAGCCTTCTCACTGAACCCAGAGACCATCAATTAGATGGACTGGAGAGTAGTAAGCTCTGGGAATTCGGCAGTTTCTGCTTACCACTCCTGAGCCCTGGGTTACAGATATTTCCCCTTGTGCCCAGCTTTTGAATGGGCCCCGGGAATCTGAACTCAGATCCTCATGTTTGGGTGACATGCATTTTACCTATTGAGTTTACACCCCACCCACGTCCAACCTCTCATTTATTCCTGAGTGAATGCAATTATGTGTGTGTATAACTGCACATTCATGGGGAGCTAGGGAGTGTCCAGGGAGCTATCCAGCCCAAGGTCTTGCCACTCAGCTGTGTCTGCAGCCCCCAATTTTAAAAGAACCACTCCTTTTAACTCCCGGGCCACTGGAAGTACTCTGGAGAAGACAGAATGTCTGAATAAGGGCATCTCCCCTCTTAGTCGTCTTCTTTCATTGTCTCTCCGTCTTCTCACCAGCACTTGCCTCCATAGTGTCTGACCCACCTCTTGGGAAGAAACTTTTCCATTGCAGGTTTCCACAATGGCACGCTGTCTTCTTATTCCTCCTTTTGGTAGGAAACTGACATCAATCATACTCACTCAGATCTGTCTAATTCTTGGTGCTGACCTGCCATCCAGGGATTTCTCAGTTCGGTTGCTTCAGTTCAAGGATCATCATGTCTTCCCTCGTAGATACATTGTGTGCAGTACGGTAGCCCCTTTTCAGAGGTGGCTATTTCAACCTCAATTAATTTAAATTTAAACTAGAAATTAAATTTTCTTGTTTTGGGCTCCACTGTCACATTCCAAGCACCCACTCTCTGTGTGTGACCAGCGGCTGTTGTGTGGCACAGTGTGGTATTTAGCACACTGCCACCATTGCTGAAAGTTCAGCCAGTGTGTGCTATACTTGAAGGTTTGAGGGCAGTTACCAGAGCCTGGAGCATGTAAGTCATAAAATCATTCAGAAATGTGACAAAGATTTGCTCACTCCCTCTACAGTGCTAAAACATACATTATATAAAAACAGAGTACAGTGTGTTAAATGTGTAGGATTAGTGACGGACAGATTTGAATACTAGTCTACCATTGCTCTTGAAAGGTGTATGTCAAAGGCAAAGGCTCCATGTACTTTGTCTCTTTGCATCTCAGTTTTCTTCTGTGTAAAATGGAGTGATTAGTGGTGCCTTCAGCTTAGGGCTGCTGTACAAGTTAGAGAGATGGATGACTATAAAGTCCTACATACAAAATGAGAAGCCGATAAATGACAGTGGCAGTATTGTTCTTGTTGCTGTATATACCCTCACAATAGGAGCACATATCCATACACACTTTTGCTTCACTTCTGCCCTAGTTTCATTTCTGTTGCTGTGACAAAATAAACCTGACAAAAAGCAATTTAGGAGAGAAGGTTTATTTAGCTCATCATCCAGGTTATAGCAAGGAAGTAAAGGAAAGCATCAAGGACTTGAATGTAGTCAGGAGTAGAGAGATGAATGCATGCATGCGTCTAATGCTTTGTTGAGTTTCTCTATTCATACAGCCCATGATCCCAAGCCCAGGGAATGATGCGGTTGACAGTGGGTTGGGTTTGCCCACATCAATCCGTGTAATCCAGATAATCACTCAAAGATACCCACAGGTGAACCTGATTTAGATAGCCCCACATTGATAGCTCCTCAGGAATTCTAGGTTGTCAAGTTGATAGTTTCCAGGGTCATGTGTTCTAGGAGACTGGCTAGGAGAACAACGTTGGAAAGAGAGACTTTGGAGGACCAGAGTTGTTTGGAAAAGTTTACTGCAGAATGGAGCTGTCTAGAATTGTATGTTTACAGCTGTGACACATGCATCCACCATGATCAGAATCCAAGAGGTGGGTCTGAGCAGTTTCTATCAGGAGCTGTGGACTGCTCACAGACATTAGTGTCAAATGTGTGTCCTCTTTAGGCCCAAGGCAATGCTGTTGTCTTTTACCCAGTTTAAAAGAGTGTCCTGTGCTCTTGATAGGAATTCTATATGTTACCTTATAAAGGTGCTGCCCATCAGTGTCCTGGAGCATGGTTGGTTATAAACACAGTTTTCATCTACATCCCCTGAAGGTTGGAAAGTTAACTGGTTCATCTTTGCAAGGCTGTCAGAGTCTCTGAAAAACACACTTCTCCAAGTGCATGTCACTGGTAGTTTGACATTTCTGACTCACTGTGCCTTACAAGCCTGAATTTGGAAATTCTTCTAGGAGGCATTCCAGTGTCAGAAAGTTCTAGAATAGGTCTGAGCATCACAAATCATCCCCCTTGTCATTTCCTTCTGCAGGACAGTCAGTGTAGGTCTGAAGTTGGTTCTAGGAAAAAAATTGTGGGGCAAGGTGGGAACATGGAAAGTGGCTTACTCATTTTATCAGAGCGAGGACTTGAGTGAGCACATGTGTAACCCTTAGAAACTGTCAAGAGTGAGTGCTCTGGGGGCCTGTGTTCCCAGGTAGCACCTAGCCTGGTTGCTGTAAGTGGAGTCCACAGTGCCACGCTTCGTCTTCCAATATTTTCATGGTCAGCTTGCTATAAATTGGAGTTTTAATTCAATTTGACATCTAATAGAAGAAGAAGTTTGATTCAATTGTGTAGATGATTGCAAGGGTCTGTTTTCCCCAGATCCAGGTTTGCCTCCCCTTCTGATCTCTGTGTAGACAAGGTCACATGGTTAGGACATTGGGTCTCCATCCCACCATCTTAAAAGCCTCTGCTTGGTGGCACCATCAGGAGGGGACAAATGACATCTGTGTTGGTCAGGGCAAAACAGTGCTTACCCTTTCCAAAGAGCCTAAGGCAGCATCTCCCGCTGTAAACAGCCACATATATTCTTTAGCCCCTAACTGTACAAGATTGGCTTTACAATTGAATTACAGGCAGAAAATTTTAACTGGGCATCACAAGAGATGGGCTTGTAAGTCAGTAAAAAAGGATTAATTTGTAAACCTTTGGCTCTTTCCTGCAGTATTATTTCTATCGAGCAGTTGCGTTTTAAACAAGGCTGGTCATGTTATGATTTGAGTCATACAGAGTGTTCTTGATAAAGAACTAAAAGATTAAAAAGATGAAATGTTTCCTTCCTTATTTCTGAGACAGGCAAAGAAAAGGGAGGAAGACAGAGACTGCACTGTGTTTCCCAAAGGGAATATGGTAAACACCCTTGAGAATAAGGATGTAAGTTCCAGGGATAAATAGAGTAGTTTATTCAAATGATATTTCTATGTCTCGCTTGTTTTTCTCCCTCCATGGTATTTTCCCTCATTGAGTCACTGTTTCCATCCTTGCTGGGTATTTATGATTTCTTTCAACTGAGATCAAATGGGATCACACTTCCTGTTTTATGAAGGTTGGCTCTGCCCT
Source organism: Alexandromys fortis (assembly GCF_014885135.2). Lineage (NCBI taxonomy): Eukaryota > Metazoa > Chordata > Mammalia > Rodentia > Cricetidae > Alexandromys > Alexandromys fortis. The sequence continues at coordinate 1,235,126 of NW_026067995.1, forward strand.
TGAAAATTATTAGTGCCAAGCAGAAAGGAAGTACAGGGAGGTTCTCCTTTAGAAGGAAAAGCTGTCTTTCCATGGAAAGTGAAAGACAATGCAGCAGTTTTGAGAGGCTCCCATCTTTAGAAATGCTAATGAAACTGATTGAATTTCACTCAAAGGGAGGCTGAACAGTGCAAATTAAAAAGAAAAAGGAGTTTGGGAGAAAGAGTCTCATTTAGAGACAAAGATCTTATTTACAGTAACTTTACCCTAACATCTCCATTTTCAGCACTGGCAAATTAAAGATTCAGAGTCCAGGGCACCCTCCCCTGATGTGCACCTGTCTATACTGCTTCCGACTCTTCTCACCACTTCGATGGCAACAATTCCTTCCTCCTCCTCTTCCTTCTCCTCCTCCTCCTCCTCCTCTCCTTCATCTTCCTCCTCCTCCTTTACTGTTCTCAAATAACAATCCGAGGAAATTGGTGTCTAAGCTTCCTTGCTTAGTTCAACAGCATGTGTGGAAGAAGCAGCGAGGGTAGGCAGAAGACTCTGGCCTCCACTGGAGGACTCTAGTGATAAGAAGACTGGTGAACTGGGCACTGTGTAATTACCCAGAAGTCCAGTGTGTTTTTATCGCTATACATGGAATCCTATGGATAACAGTTGATCTATCCATCCTTGGCAGTGGGTCTCAGTTTTCTAGGGGTTTGGAGGGAAGTCTTAGTTAGACTTGGACAACTAGTAAACTTAGCCTTGTTCTCCTGCAGAGAAGTTGCTGCTACTGTTGGTTGGGTGCTGCTGAACGGTGGCAGGAAGGACAAAAAATGAGAGGCTCTTGCAGCAGAAAAGAAAATACCTTCTGTTATTTATCCCAAGGACCCAGTGCAATTGAAGTGTGTACCCAAAGTTCTGCTGATGTGACTCAGAGTGCTGCAGGTGGGAACCAGTCAGACAGTACCACTGAGACTGTGTTCCAGAACAAAGAATTGCAATCCATTGCCTGGCTCTTAGGGTGCTGCCAATAAAAGAAATTTGAGAGAATAACAAGTTAGGCAACCTGTAAATCTGGGCAGCTGCCTGGAGGAGGAAGACAGAGCAGAGGAAGAGAAAAGCATGTTCTTTGAGGCAAGGTTCAGCAAGAGAGAGGTCAGCAAGCAGCTGCGTGGTAGAAAAAGTAGTCACATGACAGAAGCGGGTGTGAACTTCAGAGAATGTTAGCCCAGAGTGCCAGAGAAAGCATGCATAGGCTTTGGGTCAAATATGGAAGAAAAGAATCTGAAAGATAGAAGAGGAAAGTTATACTGTGGGCACTCGACAAAGCCTTGTGTCAGTAGGTCCATCAGAGATTGTGCAAATGAGAAGGTTTTTTGGCAAGAGTAAGAGCCATTTTTTTCCCATGGCAATAATTATTCCTTCCTTTAGCACATCTTCAAATAAATCAGCTTTCTTGGGGGAATGAACTCCTGGCCACGTGATTGACAGACCCAGCTGGAGAAACTTTTAAGGGAAGACAAAATGGTATGTAATGTTCTGATCTTGGGAGCACATTGAAATGTCATGTCTTCACCTGAGGCCAGCAGTATTCTCTTCTTCTAATCAGAATAGTGGTAAAGCTGATGTTTATCAAAGAAGAGGTTAAAAGGCAACTATGGGAGAGGCCCAACTTCAGCAGCCTTCAGTGCTAGTGATTTCCATCTAGCAACCTAACACCCCTCTCTAAGGCTTCCAGTTCCCCAGAATTGTGAGATGAACATACTTCTCTTGTTTATAATCTACTCCATCTGTGGAGTTGGGTTAGAGTAGCTGTTCTCAGCCTCTTGATTGGTGACCCTTTTGTGGGTCAAACAACCCTTTCACAGGGGTCACCTAAGACCATTGAAACATTCATATATTTATATCATGGCCATAACAGCAGAAAATCACAGTTTTGAATATCAATGAAATAATTTTATGGTTGGTGATCGACATGGCAAGAGGAACTGTATTAAAGGGTCACAACATTAAGAAGGTAGAGAACCACTATGTTGAAACAACAGAATTGAGAAAAAGTCCCCATAACAACACAGCTATGACAGTTAAAATTGATTGTCACCTTGACAGGATCTAAAATACACCAAGGAAACAGCTTGCAAGGGATTATCTAGATGGGCTTAATGGAGGTGGCAAGACCTACCCCAACAACAGGCAGCACCATGGGGTGGGGTCCTGGGCTAAAACAAAGAAAGCTGGCTAAGCAGGAGCATTCACTGCTCTTGCTCACTGCCTACAGATGCACATGACCAGCAGCTACATGCTCTTTCTACTGTGACAGTCCGCCATCTTCAACTTCCCTACACACTGAAAGCCAAAATGGATCCTTCCTTCCTTCTTTCCTTCCTTCCTCCCTCTGTCCCTCTCTCCTTTCCTTCCTTTCTTCCTTTTCTCCTTCCTTCCTTTCTTTTTTTTCTTCCTTCCTTTCTTCCTTCCATTGTTCCATTTCTTTGACCAGGTATTTTGCCAGTTATGAAGAAAAAATGCACAAACTGATTTAGGAAGCTTCACCTGACCTGGGAGTCTTCAGAAATGATGCCCAGACAGGAAAACCTGTGTGTTTTTATGCTTCACTTTGATGAAGAATATTTGTAGACAGTGATGATTGGGCAAACGTTATTACCAAAGGGTATCAGCTGGTGAGAACTTAGACAGGTGTCTTCAGTTCTTTTGCTCCCTCTGTCTTCGGAGGTAAGAATACTCTTGTCCTTGTGAACTAACTGAGCATCCCAGAGAATGCCACACTCGTAGATTCTACAAGGTCAGCTTGACAGAACTTCAAGGTTGAGAAGCGTTAGCTCATTGGTAGATCCATAAGCAAATGACCTTGAGCTACCTTTGATCTCTTTGATGAGCATTCATTGCCCACCTCCACGTCTCACCTAACCTCTCTGTGACAACCAGGTAAAGCATTTTGGAATGTTATTAACAGACCTGTAGCTTCCACCAACCCCCAAATTAAGAATGATCCCAGGACCTGGACAACTACTTGATATTTCCACTAATGCCAAGATTCCCTGTTGGAGTAGAGCATGACCCAAACTCCAGCATGCTGAGGAACCCTCTGATCTTTACATAATCATGGCCTGTCTTCCTGACTTCCTCTCTTGTATTTTATTTCTGGTCACCCGTTAGTTGCCTTTTTCTGTATTTGAATGTTTTAAATTAGTGAGATAAAATGTAGAAATAATTAAGTTGGTGAGGTTACTTGCATGTGCTTGCCTTTCTAATAGTAGGGACTGGATTTTTGCTGTTTTTATCACACACACACACCGCTGATATTTAGCATAGCTCTCAATCAGCTTTTGTGAAGGAGCACAGAAGAAATGATTTTATTGGTAGCCCACTATCTGGCCTTGTCTTGTCACCAGCCAGAACCTAGCTGGATTACTGCAGGGAGGAGTCATGGACCAGCCTTCCTGGTATGTGTGTGTTATGAGGGTTCACTGAGCGCTGAAATAAAGGAAGGGAAGACAGAAGGTGGTTCATACAGGATAGCACACATCCTTTATGTGTAGTAACTGAGGTACTGAGCACAAGCCTGTTAACATGTCTCAACATTAAATATGTAAAGCTGCTTAAAGGCAATCAAGGGGCTGGAGAGGAGGATCAGTGGTTAAGAGCACTTGTTGCTCTTTCAGAGGATCTGAGTTCAATTCCCAGTGTGCATGTCAGGAAATTTACAAAAAGTTCTAGGAGGACCTGACACCTCTGGTGTCCTTGAGTACTTGCATATATAGTGTATGTGTATGTATAATATATATATATATATATATATATCTATATATATATATATATATATATGTGTGTGTGTGTGTGTGTGTGTGTGTGTGTGTGTGTGTGTGTGTATGTATGTATATTTACTCATTCTACCCCCATGCTACATAAATATTCATAATTTAAAATCAAATAAATTCTTTAAAAATATAAATGAATAAACTTGGGTTGTAGTGCTCCTCAGTGGGATAGCACTTACCTGGCATGCACAGGGTGTGATCTCCAGTGCTGCAGAGAAAAAAAAAATAAAATAAGTACATAAATCATTCCAAACATTTCGGACAAATGCATTTCTTAAAAATAAGTGCGACTGTGCTTTAATCTGATCTGAATATTAAATCTGTGATTGTCTCCTGAAAGTACAAATGTTTTGACCTTTGGTAACTCTGTGAGGCAAAGTATGGTTGTATTAAGAGACAATAATGTCAAAAAGCCTTTATAAGATTTTTCTTTGTAAAGATATTTAAATGAATGTCAAAAAGCCTTTATAGGATTTTTCTTTGTAAAGATATTTAAATGGGAATGTCTATCCATGGTACACTGTAAATATGAGACAATTCAAATTGAAATCTACACACAGGGGTGTTAGAGAATACAGGCTCTTGCCCATACATGACTGTTTCCCTTGGCCTAACCATTTCTTCATTCTGAGCAAGCACAAGGGAGAACACTAATATACCACCTAACAGACTGAAGGAATGCTTCCTGAATGCTTTTTCAGCCTTCAAATAGTGTTTCACTTCCTTTTGAAATCCCCACAGCCCATTGGACTCCTAAACTCACCAGATTAGGCCTGTCGAGTTTCCTCAAATGCTGTGATGGTAGAATTGAAAACATGTGCTCTCTGCAAGCCTTATTATATACTTTGGAGTGAGCTTGCAAACTATTTAGAGAAAAGTTGTAAAATTCTCACATCCCTGATGAGACGAAGCCATGGAGGTAGTGGCTGACAGCGGTGGCAAAATCAAGTACTCTTGGGAACAAATTGAAGAGGTGCTGATTGCCTATGTCTGAGTGTAAGTCCAGCAGAGAGGCTGCAGCAGGCAAAGGGATACAAGAGTGTAAGACAGTGGACAGTCCACAAAGTATGTGGTGTGGGCAGAGCAGGAACTGGAGGATCTAGAGAATCTTTGGTGGAGCGACAGAACGTCTTCTCTGAAGAGGAAAGCGCTGGGTGCAAGCCCAATGCAATGAGTTGTAGTGGTTCTTATCCGTTTCAGGAGAACAAAGAAAAAACCTCCCGCTGACACATTTTAAAAGTCTTATTGATATATAAAATCATTTCTGGCTTTCAACCTTGCTTATGATAATTTATTCATATCTTCCCTTTGGTCAGATTGATTAAGAAGAGAGGCGAGAAGGGGGTGGAAGAGGGCAGGCATCTTTTGTGTACTAAATAATCTCACAGAAAGGATATTGGCTCGAAAAATAAATGTTATCTGGCCAGAAAAATAAGGTGTAAAATTTAGGAAGGAGAGTAAACTAACTCTCTTTGCCTCTGGTGATGACAGAGGGGCCCTTCTGCTATGTGAAAATCAGAATTTAACAAGGTTAGGAAATGCAGGCCTATGACTCTTGAAGTGACTACAACATCCTACCTCTGGCCGAGTTTACAGTGTAACTCTTGGATTGTGAAGATAGCTCAGTCAGTAAAGTGAGACATGCAAGTGTTAGCTTCTGTGTTCACTCCCTAGCACCCATGGCCAAAGAGGGGTTTAGTAGTCTGCTTATGAGTCCAGGGCTGGAAAGAGACAGGTGGGTCCTTAGGGCCAGGGCTAAGGAGAGACTCAGTCTCAAAAACTCAAGGTGGATGATGCCTGAGAAATCATACCTGGAGTTCACCTCAGGTTTTTACATGTGCAGTTATACAGGCCTACCTCTACACACACACACACACACACACACACACACACACACACACACACATGCATGTGCCTGTGCAGACATACACACACCTCTTGACTCTACTGCTGTCGTAGCTGAGACACAGAGCATACTCTTGTAGTCTTATCTCTTTTCTGTGCAACTCTGTGATCTTTGGGATTGGAAATTTTTGGACAATGACAACAAAAACCAGCAATAAATGAACTTGAAAAAGATTCTGGGTGAAAAGCAAGATCAAAAGGTCAGGACCAAGGACCAAGGGGCAAACTGAAGTCCTTCTGAAATACTCTGGACCACAAAGCTTCCCTTGCCTACATGGAGCCCTAATACCACAAACACACCTCAGTGCCCAAAGTCAACAAGAGAGAATTTACATAACAATTCCACCTGGATTTGACCTTTATGACCCTTTATGATCATCAAGGTGACCTCTGTAGCACCTGTCTACATCTATCAGCGATTGCAGCACCTCCATACTGCATGAGCCAAGCCTGAGAGGGTAGCCATCTTGACTGCCTTCAGCCAGCTTTGGAGAGGAGCATTGGCATTTGGAACTGCTGTCAACCTCTTTCAACATGACTTAAAACTCAAAAGGTCTTGCCTCATGTGTCTCAAAGGTAGAAAAATGCCATTCTGAGTTCACCTTTTTTTTTTTAAAAAAAAAAGAAAGTCCTTTTTGTTCTTCACATTGAAGCTGTCAATTTTTAAAGCTTGTTATAAATGGATGAATTTTTGGTGAGGTTGTTGATTGACAGGAAAAAGTTTGTTATGTATGGACTTGACATCACCACCGTGCATAGCCAATTTTCCCGCTAACAGCTCCTTTATGGACGAATTCTTCCAGCCACCTTGCATGGACAGCTGTTGAAAACACCTTTGCATCGATCATTTGTAATAGTTTATTAAAGTGGTACCTGGCAATGTGTCTATGTAGTTAAGGACTTGCTCATTACCTAACCCCATCTTTAGGAGTTTATTTCTCAAGCTTTTCCAACTCAACACACTCAAATGTTACACACCCACATCCATTCTAGGCATTGTTTCTCTTTTTGCTGTACCTTCTGAAATAGCTTCATTTCTTTGAGTACCATGAACCGTGATAGGTTTGCATCGTATTTCTGAAGGGGGAAGAAAAGAGTTTCTTTGTTTTGTAATCCTTCTTTTTGAATGTGTGGGTTTGAATATTTGTAGTATTTCTTCTCCAGGAATATTTATAGAAAAAGAGATGGGCTAATTATCATAATGATTTTTACAATTTATGCCTCTATGCTCCTGGACACTGAAATGTCTTCTGGATGATAGCGATGCTGGCCAGATTCCCCTTTTCTGTCCCTGCCCAACAAAGCTCTCCTTGACTTGCTCTTTGTCTTTGAGCTGAACAGCAACTTTTCCTCCCTAAAGGCTGTACTATTGCTTGAGTAAGGTTATTTGTGCAATGACACTATAGATGGTGTGCCAGTTCCTTCTCATGCTCTGTGACTTTAGGCGAGTTGTCTTGCCTATATAAAGCCCCACTGTTACCAGGTCCTCATCTCAAACATGAAGTCAACGATTGCACTGTTGTCTTCACATGTTTTTAAGACCTAGGGAAGCTAAGACACACACAGAGTGCTTGGCATATAGCAAGGCCTTGAGTAGTTAGTGATCATTGATTTATTTATTTGGAAAAGGTTGAATTAGTGGATGACATTATTATTCATGCTCAGGCTTCCTTGTAGCCTTTTTCAAGGTCAGCAAACATTTATGTACTAATAGCAATAAACCTTAGCTCTCCCATGGGATATTGGCAGCTGTTTTTGGTAGCTTCAGTAGGAATGATGTTTCCTGCCCCAAAACTGGTTTTCACTGGAGCTTCTGCATGGTGAGGCAGAGGAGGAAGGTGGATAATGAACTGTGATACCCCATTAGCCTGGAGAAGCCCTAGAGTGTAGGAAGAGCTAGTGGAGCCAGCTGGCTTCCCAGGAAGCCCTGGTTCTGCCAACACCCACTGATTGCTGATGAGGAAGCAACGAGCAAAGGCTGGTCTGGGAGTGAGGAAGGCCTCTCCTTCCAGGATTAGAAGTTGTTGGCTCAGGTAAATCTTGATGAGCTAATGGAAGTTTTGAAATCCATAGAGCAAGAGTCTATTAGAATCCACTGTCTTAGCATTTCATTTCCAATCCTGGGGGCTATTGGTTCGCTTCTAAGATGGGAGTACATTTTCTTCTGAGTTGCATAATTGCTGAACTGACTTCCCCACCATTCCACACCACATGCAAAACACTGTGTTAGGCTACCTTCTCCAAAGCCCTTAGACTTCCTCAGCTGGTATCTGGAAAAGCCGTAGATGCCAGCACAAATGTTGCTGACAGGAAAAACATGGGCAAGTTTATTTCTTTTCTTTCCTTTGAAAGGTTTTATTAAAGATGAAAAGTCCTCTGCAGTTACTTTGTATTTTTTTCCTTCACACATTAATTTATAGAAGACATTTCCAGGCCCCTCTCAAAAAAGCCACGCACTTCCTTCTATTTGCACAAGCATGTTGCCATGTGTGTCACAACAGAAGGTAGGTATATAATTCTCTTTTCCAAAGATGGTCCCTTAGCTATTCCTAGGAATTGTATGCCTTGTATGTGCACAGGCTCACATGCTTTTGCTCTGGAAAAGTAACAGAAAGTAGAAACTGGAAATATTATAACCTCTAAAATGCCATGAGGGAAGTGCCTTAGTTAGGGTTTCTAATGCTGTGAGGAGGCCCCACAACGATGGCAGCTTTTATAAAGGAAAACAATAAATTGAGGCTGGCTTACAGTTCAGAGGTTTAGTCCATTATCATCATGGTGGGAAACATGGTGACAGGCAGGCAGACCTAGTGCTTGAGAGGTAACTGGGAGTTCTAGGTCTGGACTGGAAGGTAGCAGGAAGAGAGATACTGGGCCTGACTTGAGCATCTGAAACCTCAAAACCTACTCTAATTGATACACTTCCTCCAACAAGGCCATGCATACTCCAGCAAGGCCACGGCTAATAGTGCCACTCCCTATGAGTCGATGGGCCATTTTAATTCAAACCACCAACCACAGTGAAATATCAGGTATATTTTTGGCATGAGATGAAAATCAAGTACTATGTAATGGATAGAGTCATAACTCTAGGCACTACTGCTTTAGTACATGCACTGACACACATCTTTTCTTACTTTATTTTTATGAGACTCAAATCTCAAACAAAGAGGACTAATCAAATCAGACAGCCCCATTCAGTGCAGCGTGTGCAGTAACAGCAGCCGGGGATCTTATTAGAAAGTATAGGCCATTCATGATCTCTCCCGTCTTGGTACTATTTGATCTTCTCTCTTGTGATGTCATTCTCCTCGGTGACAAAAGGCAGGAAAATCAATATGCTTATCATGATCTCAAAAAGCATCCAGGAAATAGTAATATTTTAAAATGAGGTAGATGGGGAGAGGGGAGATTGACTTTTTTTTTAAAAAAGAAGTGAACCCTAAGGATTCTGCTAATGTCACCCACCATTTTTAAATCTATTTGGATAGGTTGGGTGGGAAACAATGACTAATCTAGACTCTCATCCAATTCATGTTCTTTAGATTAGCTAAGGCACGGCCCAAGCCTTAAGCAATTGCTGATGGCATCCTCCAGTAAGAGGTCATCTCAATGTCTCTTGCTGAATAAAATCATTGTAGTTGTGATTTGAGGGGTACATTCCATTTTCGTGATGCTTTGAGAATATCCCAAATGGCAGCATTGGGAGGCATTTGAACCAAGAATGATTGACAATGTCTGTAAGTACTTATTATGTAAAGGCTTCAGCCCGTCGATTGATGGGAATGATGTATAATAAATTAGAATGATCACACATCATTTCCCATCGATTGAAATGCCAAATCCTTGGCGGAGTAATGAGTTATGGCCAATACCACTCACTGTCTTGGAAGAGATTGATTACATATCCTTTCATTGATGTGATCAAACAACTAAGAAATCCTAAGTACCTAGCTTCCAAATTTCACCATCGTTCCAGCACTAAGCATGAAGCCAGCATCGCTTCTGTGAGCACTGCACAACACCATGTAGGTGTGGGAACAAGGGTATTCTTCATCATCTGAGGCAAAGAGAGCCCCACTCCCTGCAGGAATACAGATACAGCCTAAATATGGACTCAGTGAAGTACCATCAGCCATTCGAGGAGCGACAGAATTCATTTATTCCATGGAGCAAGAAGGGAAATCTCCCAGGTCCCTTCGCAAAGAGGGAGGGAAGATGCTGTCAGTAAGGTCCATGGGATGAACATCCAGTGTGCGCATGCAGACAGCTGGTGAATAGATCCCCATTCCCTTCTTGCCACTTCTCAGTATCGTTCCAATGGCTAAGACCAACTTTTATTCTTCTGGTAAGAAAAGCACTTTCTTCTCATCTCATATTTAAATAGCAAAATCATCAGCTGTGAGGGTGTTTTATTTTTCTAGGTAGCCAATCTGTTTGCTTTTCCAAGTAAAGCAAGAAGGGCTGATGGGATTCATGAACCTCATACACTTGGTTTCTCAGTTAGCATTCAGCAGTGTTTTCTAAGGCCTTTCTGGGATCATTGTGTCTCTGTAGAAATTTAAAAGCAAAAATAAAGGCTGTTTTAAAATTTGTTAATGTAATAAAATTTTCTGGAATAGAAATTCTTTGATAACCTTAAAATATGCTTTTTTGTGTATGTGTGTTATAATAGGGTGCCTGGTAAAATGGTTTAGTGGGGAAAGTTGCTTGTCACCAACACTGATAACCTTGGTTCAGTCCTCAAGACTGACATGGTGAAAGAAAGAACTGGCTCTTGACAGTTGTCCTCTGTCTGCCACCATCATGTTGTGCTTACGCTCATGTGTGAATATGCACACACAATAAATAAATAAATAAAAATAAATATTTTTTTAAATGTTTGGGGAAATAACCCACTGTGAAAACTCTTCTTCAGTTATAAAATAATAAAAAAACTCGCAAACAAATCTTTCTGCATGCTGAGAAAATGTAAAGTGTTCCTCAACTCTGATTTCTTCATTTAGTGAAGACCACGGGACTAAACGTGCTATGGAAGTGGGCACTATTGTCCGTCTTGTTGAGTGCTTGGCACACAGAGACCCTTAGTTATATTTCTGAAGGAATATTGTCATTTGCACTGTCATGTCCATTCTTCCAATGTGAGACCTTAAGCCTTGAGAGATTAACACAGTTGATATACAAACTCATGTTTGATTTCGAGACAAGCAAGAACTCTGTGTTCTACAGTTGAAACCTAGCTCGAGGATTCCCATAACAAACTCAAGATGTCACTCTTCCAGAGAAGGAGGAGCAGAGAAAACAATACCCCTGCCCTGAAACCATCTCATAAGACACGATTCCAACAGGACCATTGCAACAAAGCAGCCTTCCAGTCTTCTGATGACTCTCAACAGAGTATCTGGGTCAGTAGTTCATCAGAGCAAGCTTCCTGATTAGCATCCTCAGTCTATCCAAGCCTGGTAGACCTGACCATATACCTTTTACTTAGTTGGTTATACACAGCCTGTGACTTTGAGCAGAGTCAAATTCTAAATATTTGTTTATTTAGATCAGTGTTTATATAGTAGCCCCACTTATCCACAGGCAATACTACAAGACCTAAAATAAGTGCCACCTTTACTGTGTGTGTGTGTTTTCTGTACATATTCTCTCAACTGAACTCTTACCTCATTCTGACAGTAACTTTTCCCGTCAGAGGAATGATAGCAAAACTATCATGGATTGCCCTTCCCACCTTCATTACTTTCCAGCTAGAACATTCGCTAATGTAGATACTAGCATCCTTGCGAAGGTGGTTGTTATCTTTCCTAAGTTGAGAGCTCTGACCTTCTTACTTCAATGTGTGCTGTAGAGTTCCTCTTTGACACAGATGAATTACCAGCACCGTTACTCATACTTTGGGGCCAATATTAAATAAGGGCTGCCTGGACACCAGCCCTATAATGGTAAGGCAGTTCATCTGATAGCCAGTCTTCTCTGTGGATGCCACAGAAAATGGGATGGCTCATCTAGGTAGGGTCAGGCAGGATGCTGAAAGATTTAATCAAGAATTTCAGGAATGACTGATAGTTGAAAACATATGGGTGGCTTAATTCCAGAAGTTTCTACTTAATACTTTTGGAGCAAAGATGATATGAGTAATAAGTTACAGAAAGAAAAAAATACGGCGTAAGACAAAAAATACTGTACTTAAAATATATTTTTCAATGGGAAAAATACTATGAACAATTGATGGAATAAACAGCAGTCTATGAAGTCCCATAGAAGCTTTGTATGCATATTTGGAGGCCAAAAGTACTGTGGATGTAAATGAATCATATTTCAGTTCTGCTTATAACATCTAATACAACTTTGAAAAGTGTAAGAAGCTGAGCCCTTCTAGTGAATAGCAAGAACTACTTTGCCCAGTAGTGACATGGCTACTGACAAGAATTTCTTTCTAGTGTGTATCTCTAAGATTAGAAACTCTCATCCATTAAACTGTATGCAAAATAGAAGCTCATTACATCATCTTCTGGTTCCAATTTACACACAAGGACAGACGACAGTGATCTTCTTGGGAAATAGGAACTGGTTCATCTCTGCAGTTTATATAAATGGGCTGTTTGCAAACCATGTAAGGACATTCTCTTAAGTCTTCAATGCATAGGGTCATAGTGAAACGTGCTGTTTTTTTACTCTCGATTAATTTGCTCATTGTATCCATCTAATGCATTACTAAATACAGTATTATTACACAAATAGCTTGTATCATGATTTGCAATGTACGAAGTACTTTCACAGTGCAGTTTTATTTCATGCTAGCAATATTTCTTTCAGTTAGGCATCTTAGCTACTAGTGGTGACTGATACTGTGAAGAAAGATGCCTAAGAACCTCCTACTACTAAGTAATGGAGTACTTAGTTGTCTAAGCCAATGTATTTATTTTTACTGTGTAGTTGTATCCGATGTGTATAGGGATAGGTGTGCTGAGACACCCGTGTGGAAGTCAGAGTGACAACTTAGTGGAGTTGTTTCTCTTCTTCCACATTTCCATGGATTCTAGCATTAGGATGGAGGTCTTCAGACTCATCGCAGGGTGGCAAGTTCCTCTACCCACTGAGCCATCTTGCTGACCTAAGCCAGATTTTTGGCACTAAACTTTATTTCTCTATCTATTACATCAGACTGACAGCAAAATTCCTATTGTTAAATGAGTAAAGGTTGGGTGCTCCAATGAACATGGAGTATCTGTACGAGTCTATTTTTTTTTTTTTTTTTAGAGAAGACGGAATCCTTCTGAGCATTAACTTAGGGTTTCTTTAAGTCCACCATTATGGAAACAATTGGATTTTCTGCCAAGAAACATTAAAGCTGATTTGACAAGAATGACGAGGCACTTTGAGGGTTGATTGACTGTCGGCACAAGGCTTTTAGAGCTTGCTAAAACTGCATCAACTATAAGCGAAAGAAATGGATGGGTCTACACAGAGATTCCAAAGAAAGCCTGTGACATAAAAAGCAAATGGTAGATTGGTCAAGTGTATATACATTCCTCCGACAGCTCTCTGATTCCCATCAAAGTTCATTTGTTTCTTCGACAACTTTCTAAGGTCCTCCGGCTCAGGAACTCCCTGAGGACTAAATTGATCAATGAGGGGTAGAAACATCATTTTGTGTTTATTGAGACGCTTTCAGAGAAAATACATAGCTGAGACTACTATTGAGATGTACATTCAGTTTGCATTTCCTTCTTGGAGCATCAGCTGTGTGGTACGTTTGCAAGCCTGTCACTGTATCAACAGGGTGTGTCAATGCAACAAGCCAATGGAGAACAGAGCTTTGAAGGTGATAGGTTCGCTGAGGGATTCATAAGGTGAGTGCTGAACTTCTCTCATGAAACCACTCTTTGAAGATCTATGGAGAGGAAAATGAATTTGAAATGGTTGTAATTTTAAAGAAAAAAGGAAAAGAAAAATTTCACTTCTTTTATCAACCAGCATATCTCACTATTGTGTTAGTCTAACAGATATTTTATTGTTTTACACTTGAGAAAAGGGTTTAAGTTTTCTTAAGGGTTAAGGTTTAAGTTACACTTAAACCAATGAGCAAACATAATCTTCCATATATAGCTTTTCTCTAATTGCATAAAACTCTAGATATTGACACAAATTAAAAATAGATTTTTTCACTGTGAATTTCTCCTAAGTTTGTATTTAATCAATAGTTTTAGTATGTTTACTTTACAGTAGCATTTTTTCTATCCCTTTTAGGAATGAAATCCAAGCACAAACATGCCATCCTCTAACTCTTGTGTACACACACTGTTGACAAGTCCAGTGCTGGGAAAATAACCAAGGTCAGGGGTAAGGAAATGACTGAATAAAAGACCAATTTTTTACATAGATCCTGACTTGCAGATAAACACACACTGGCTTCTAGATCCTATTCCTTCCATGATGCTCTCACCTTCGGTGTTGTGAGGCAGATTTTCAGAATGCCTTTGCTGAGATAAGAGAAAATGAGAGGACTGGGGAAATACTCTGTCTGTAAAATGCTTGCTTTTCTAACAAGAGGCACTGAGCTTGATCTCCAGAAACCATGTAAAAATGAAATGCTGGCCATTTACAGATCTTATGCAATTCCAGTTTAAATCCCCATGACACTCTTCAGAGACATAGAAGATTACTAAAATCTTAAAGAAGCACAAAAGACCTTGGATAGCAAAGCAGTTCTGAGCAAAAAGAACAATGCTGAAGGGAGTAGCACACCAGATTTTGAGTTATATTATAGAACTATGATAATAAAAACATCACGGCACTGCCACAAAAACAGACAGTCAATCAATGGAACAAAATTGAAGACCCAAACAGGAATGCACATAATTACAACCATCTGATATTTGGCAAAGATGTCAAAGAAAGCACACTAGAGAAAAGACAGCATCTTCAACAAATGGTACTTGGAAAATTGGATGTCTGTGTGTAGAAGAATAACGTTAAAACCATAGCTATTATCTTGCATATAAACCAACTCCAAGTGGATCAAAAACTGAAACAGTAAGAAGTAAACTTAGGCAGCTCATCTAAGAAAAAAGTTTAGGAAAGGACTTTCTGAGTAAGAACTGGTTTGTTCAGGAATTGGGTCCAAAAACAGACAAATGGTACTTCATAAAACTAAAGAGCTATGCAGCAAAAGAAACAGTCAGCTGAGTGGAGGGAAAGCCCATAGAGTGGGAGAGAATCTTTCCAGCGAGCTATACTCATAGAGGACTAACACCCAGAAAATATAATGAACTAGAAACTCAGAAAGTCAGGAAAGCAAGGACCCAATTAAAAGAATGGGGTATGTATCTGAATGAAGAGTTTGCAAAAGAAGAAACAAAATTGACTAAGAAATATCTCAAAAAATGCTAAAGATCCTTATCAATCAAAGACATGCAAAATAAAACTACTTTGAGATGGCTAAGATCAACAAAACAGCTGGCAAGAAATGCCAGAGCAATGTGGGGAAAGGGAACCCCCAAGCGCTGTTGGTGTGATTGCAAACTGGCACTCTGGAAACCAGTATGGAGGTTTCCCAAATTCTAAAAATAGATCTACCATATAAGCCAGCTATGCCACCCCTGGCATATAGTGAAAAGACTCAACATACTACTCCACAGATACTTGCACACCCATGTTCACTGCTGCTCTGTTCACAATAGCTAGGAAATAGAAACAGTCTAAATGTCCTTCAACTGATGGATGGATAATGAAAAGACGGTACATACACACAATGGAATACTACCTAGCTATAAAAATATTATATATCAAATGCTCTCTCTGATTTGTAGATCCTAGCTCTGAGTTTTAAAATTTGTGTATACAACCTGAAGTAACCCCAGAAGCCAGGAAGGTAGAGAGGGACTATGGAGGTAGAGGGATGAGAGAGGAGAGAAGAAGCTTTAGACAGAGGCATAGTATGATACAGGTGCTGTGAAAGAGAGAGAGGGAGCTGGATCCCAAGGAACAGCATTGAACGTTGTTCTCTGCCACCCCCCATGAATTTGTTTACATGTACACACACACACACACACACACACACACACACACACACACACGGCTCCTTCACGTACATGAACAGACATACACAGAATAAAAAGAAACAGAAGAAAATGGAACTGATGCTTACTGTGTGAAAGACTGCTTTTACAATTTAAGTCAGAATTTGAGTATTCCAGAGTTTTCTAAATCTTTTCATGGACTGTCACCAGTCACCAGACGATAAGTTTAGACTTCAAATTTCAATACTGAGACAAAGAATGATTAAGGCTCTGCCATGTTGACCACTAGAAGTTTCTTGATGCTATAGTACAGTTAGAGCAGGGTTTCTGTAGGGTCATTTTCCTTTTGCTTTGTGTAGTTGAACTGTTGAAATAGGTAACCAATGTGAGTGTATATCCTGTGCATTCTCATATATTTCTGAGCAGCTCCAGCTGCTAAATTCTAGATCACTTATCCCATCCTTCAGCTGTAACAACTTGAAATATCTTCAGACATGGCTAAATGCAAACCCACCTTCTAGACTTACAACATGGAATTCCAGGTTTCCACTATTGTTTGGCTGTTGTGCTTATTAAATTTGATGGTGATTTGGCTTAATGACACAATTTAATGATTGTTCAGAAGCAGAGGTAAACCCAGACACAGATCTTGTGGTTCTTGTAATGACTTTAAAATTTTAGCATATTTTTCATAGTATTTCTTGCCTACTGATAGCAAAATAATTGAATTAATTACCTAAAAATTTTCTGGGATCCTTAAGATGACGGTCATTGGAATTTGTTCAGAAAAAAAATACAGTGTTTATATGAATGAAATGAAATAACGTAAAAGCCCAATATGAAGGTATTCAGATTAATGATAACCAAATAGCATTTAAATACTGATTTTTCCCATTAACTACATGCTATTCTGACTTCCCTGAACCCCCTTTTCAATGAATCTTAGCTTCTGGGCTTTATCTTGTATTTATCTTTACCCTGTGCATATTCAGTAAGAAGTTTGAAAAGTCAGTTTATTCATAACCCACACCTCCCCCTTGACACCTGACCTCTCTGTGCCTATGTGAGCCTCTTCGTCTCCCACCGTCCCCAGGCACTGTCTTTCAGCGTAGCTCATTTTGGCAAGAGTCTTCTTAGGTTGGCTTAGTGGAAATCTTCTCCAAAGGATGCGGGAGTGCTTATTAGACTTGCAGAAGACCAGGGTTCGGTCCACAGCACCTATGTCAGTCAGACAACTCACAATTGCCTGCCACTCCAGGGCATCCAAATGCTCTCTGGCTTTTGTGGACACCTGCATAAAAATAAATTCATACAGGTAAACACATATATACAAATAAATAAACATATAAATAAATTTATCAAAAAGAAATCCTTCCTAATTATTGATCTTTCCTTTCAGGATTTTTTTTTTTAAATCTCTAATCTCTACCTTGCTTTACCCGCCCAGACTATATTAAGAGCTGAGCCTAATCTCTCTTCTTCCCTACAAAATCCCATGCGGTGCTCCCTGCTCCTATTGCCGTATTTCCACAGCACACCTTGAATAAAATGTCTCATCATCTTTAATGTATGCTATGAGTTTTTCTTTAATGCTGCCTCCATCATGTATAAGACATTATAACTACATTAAGACCAGTCTCCACAAGTCTCTTGCCTACTCTCACCTCACTTGAAGAAGGGATTTGTTGCACGTCTCCTGACTCTTTAAAATTTTATAACCAAAGCTAGAAAAAAATATGCCTGGCGAGAACACTAAATTAAAGAACAAATTAACAGCCCGGGATAATTCTCTATGCCAAGACATGTGTTCTTTAAGCTGTAGCCGGGGCTGACATCTTAGGTTGTCCTCATTAGCCATCCCTGGTCTGTACACTTCAAGACGATAATGGAGCCTTCAGGACAATAACGGGTCCTCCTCCTTCAATGAAGATGCTGTCAAGGAAGAGTTTTGCTGCGCAGCCAGCTGTGTGAGGAATGGGAGAAGATGCAAAGATGGCGGAAACAGATGGGCTAGCGTTTGTATTTTATACTGAGCTATGCATATGTACATATGATATATCAGGGCAGCCCTCTCACACATCTCCTGCTCTCTCCTTCACACGTCATGCTAACCACCCATCACATTCGTGTGTCAGCCTCATCAGAAAGTTTCGAATCTCTTCTGTATCTCGGATTTATCCTCCTTCGTTACACCATTTATGCCTATTTATTCTTATTAATTTGGTTTCAACTTGTTAATTTTTCAAAAGGCGTAACAGGCTGTGTGGAAGTAACTTGTTATAAAGGATACATGTGTTTAAAACAAGTAAGCAGTGTTTAATTTCCTAACATCCCTACAGTCTTCATTTTAGGAGAGATTCTAGATAGTTTCCGGTATACAGATAAGAGAGTTTAAAATACGTTTATAAATTAGATGAGTAAAAATAAATGTTTGCTATGCTGTAAAATGTAAGGAAGAAAAATCATAATTGAATGTGGCATCATTACCTGGAGATTTTAAAGCTCGTGTTTTCTCAGTACACGTATGCATGCCTATGAGGACATGCATGTGTATCTGCACTTGAGCATATGCGTGGGATTAAATAAGACATTATTTTGTTCACATGGTTATGACTAATTTCATGGTCTAGCTGTAGTGAGACATTCTAATTCCTTCAGCCACTCATCACTTTCTTGTTATTGGTCTTTTGTTTCCAACTTTACGTATAGTATAATAGGCTAAAGCACTGCATGACGTAATGGTATATGAATGATACAAGTGACTTTGGATCTTTATCTTCCTGGTATATTATTTCCTAGAAGTCAAGCGCTGGGCCATAACATTTATAGAACTCCTAAAATACATTACCAGCTTACCAGGCACTGAATAGATCTGTTAATTTAAGTTTCTAAATCAGAAATGTAAGGGAGGGTTTTAATTTAAGTAACCGAACATAATTGCTGGATAGGAGTCAGCATCTACAGACTCCAGAATATCTTTACATGGTCCTCTCTTTCCTAGGCAGTGAGGATGTTTTCTTTAACCTTAGTAGCTTTTAATGAATGGATATGGAGTCAAATGAAGAGAATTTGCTGTTGGCTGCTCAAACTAGTTTTCATTTTAAAAATAAAATCATTAAAGACATATGAAATGTCAAATATGAAAAGGTGTCAGGTGACATCAAGGTCAACTTTTCTTTATTCAAAATTTAGTCGTTTACTTAGAAACTATTACACCTAAGACTTTAGTCCTAAACCTACTAGGGAAAATAAGAGAAGCATGGTGTTTAACTGTCTTCTGGGGACAGAGCTGAGAAAAACTTTGCAGAAGGGGTAGATCCTCAAGGGACGTTAATATTATTTTAGAGAGGAAAAAGAGAGTTTCTGGAACAGAGCAGTATTAAAGCGATTCAAGTGTATGAACCTACAGCCTGATCATCCAAAGGTGATAATGAGGAATTACTGGTATATAGAATGCTGAGGTGATAAATGTTTAATTCCAGGAAAGGTGTTTGGGCTTATTCTGATATCAAAGAAGGACTGTTGGGAAGTTTTGATCAAGGGGCGAGTTTCTTTCTGCATCTGGATTTATAGTGGAAAAGACTAGAGGCAGTGATCGTGAGAAAACAACAAGGGCTTACATCGTGCCAGCTGTGGGGAGACTGCATTTGAAGAAAAGATACGAGGACGACAAACCAACCATTTGGCCAACGTTGTTAAATCCATATTCCACTAATACTGGCTGAATGTGGAAAAGTGTTTTGTACTAGCGATTAAGTGCCTCAATGTGAAGTTATCATTTTTTTTAAAGAAAATCTGACAATAAATAGGGAGAATGTTCAACATCGTGGGTAGAATGATGGGCTACCACAGATGAGAATTCAGGGAAATCAGCTCCTGAGTTAGGATGACATCTAAGTTGCCTCATGAAGAATAAGAAAACAAATGAACCCAGGAAGGAATGCCTTGGGTGGAAGTTTCCTGAGACACAGAGAGGTCACTGGAAGGTTTTAGAGTGGACTGGCAATTGCAGCAGTTCTGCGGTCAGGTAACTCAACACAAACCCAGCACACTCTCTGTTTATTCTTCTTCCTATCTCTATGAAATGGAAATAAGAGTGAACAAAGGATAGATTCGATGTAGCAACAACATAAAACAGCGTTTGTGAAATTAAGGCTGCCAGCTTCAGACACAATGGACATTTGCCACTGCCCTCGTCCCTCTATGTCCTCATATTCTGAGCCAATCTCACTTCCCAGTCAGCTGGGGCAGAGGGACAAGGGTAACATAAGCCTTAATACAAACAAAGATTAAGAAACATTTTTTTAAGGTAAGCATCTTTGTAACTTAAATTTTTATCTCCCCTCTTAGACACAGCCATTTGTCGATATTCAATTTTTTAAACTATTCAGACCTATCTTCAAAGTTATTGAACAGTTGTTTTAAAATTAAGGCTTATGTTTCAGAGACCTAAAACTACCTGTACTTTCTGTGACCACAAGCTTGGGCAGTAGATATAGCCAACTAGCAAATATCTATTGATCATATGATTTGAGAGTCTAAGAAATATTCAGGGCATGCTTAAAGATTTAGTCCTTCAAGGAATCCATTGATGCTAAATGAGTTCACCCACAAAACCCAGAAATATTCTTAGAAAGAAAACAGGAGACAACAGCAAGTCTGTGCATTGGCATAATTCCATAGACTTGAGTTATTAACTAGATAACTAAGTCCTCATTCCTTAAAATGGCAGTTTTTAGTTAGACTCCTTTGAGATCTTTTACAATATTGTAGGTGGACTAAAGGAGAAGTAAGTAACAGACTTTTTAAAAACACTTTAAAAAAAAATCAAGAGAAGTGAAAAGAATACAGTATTCCAAATGCATGTCTAAAAGCTTCTGGTGGAATTTAAATAACTTCATTATTCCTACCTTTCTCTTCAAATCACCCCAAATATTCTGACTACATATGAACCTATCACTTGACCAGTTTTCTATCTAATTAAAATCACAGGCTTTCGAAGTTGTTTGTAGCCAAAATACATCCACGAGGCCCACTTTATCATGTGGTACGCGTGTAACTTAAAAACGACGAGGCCAATGTTTCTTTCTTTCCTTTAAATTGCTTTGCCAAGTTCCAGGTGTGAGCACATTTTTTATGACTGATTTATTAATCCTGTAAACGAGAAGTTTACAATAGAGCTTCTCATAAGGGCTCAACACGAGTATGGCTTGCAGGTCGTCTGGAGACAGTGACAAGCGTTTCTGGAACACAGCCTGAGGATTCGATCATGGGATCATTCATTTACGTTCAGGAGAATCATCTTCCCCATTCTGGCAGAAATTCTTGTCCTGTAAACAAAAAGAAGCAGGTAGTTGCTTGGCCACGAGTCAGGATTTCTGCAGTGATTCATTTTAAGGACAGTTTCAGAGAAGTTTCTGTAATGTTGCACTCTGAGAGCGGGGAGGGGAGAGAAAGTTGTGTTCACCATTGAGGATGACAGAGGAGATTTATTGCAAATAAAGTGATTCTAAATTGACTTGGGAGATTTATTGGAAATGAAATTATTAGAAATCCCAAGTCCTTTTTAAGATATTTAGAAATTATACCTAAGAGGAACACTTTTGCTTTCCTTTCAGAGATGCAAACTTCTGCTCATCATTAGATTCTTTCCCCGCAGGCTTTGGTTTTATTAGCAGCTGAAGAGTATATTTAGCACTGTCATATGTGAAGTCTCTTCACTCTGTTAAGCTAATATGGGATAAAATGTCTTTTTTTACAGTGTTACTCATTCATTATATAAAAATGAAAGCAAGTACATCAGTGTGGATCCAGACCGACCGACTATTTTTATGACAAAGGAGAGGTGACAATACGTATCCTGTAGGCACATGAGAGTATTATATAAGAGTCATTAGTATAATTGATATCCAGAGAAAGAGTGTTTTATCCAACGTGATTAAAATGTGCAATGCATTATGTAGGTTCCAGTGTCCCAGCTGCCGTGTTGTTCTTTGATGGATATCTAGTGAAAAATAAAATGGTCCTCGTTAAAAACATAATCTTTTTACTACGCAAGGCTGTAGGAATGTGAGCGAGTTGCATGCTGCGTGCTTCAACCATTTCCATGTTTTTCCACCCATTTTTTGTGTTTTGTGTTGGTTCCTCAACCATGGAAAGTAGAAAAAAAGGCCTTTCTAAAATAAATCCATTGGTGGTGGGCCTATAGGTCAGTGGTGGCATGCCTCCGTAGCATGCAGAAGCACACCATCCATCACCCTCTCAGCATAAGGCAGAACACTCTTTCTCTTTTTTTGTTGACTGGAGAAAGTCTTCGGTTAGAATTCTGTGCCCAGTTATCATTCCATGACTTTGTCTTTGGGTCCAGAAAAGCAAAGCATAGAGCCAAAAATTTTAAATTGATGTTAAGATGAGGCTTCTCCAAGGTAAGCGATGGTATGGTTATTCTAACATAATTGTATCTTTCTATACAGTATGTGAAATTATTGACCAGTTTGTTGATTTTACAGAACTTGTCAGCCTCTTCTACAGCACTAAGTTCTTAGACAGGAGGTGAAGTCCTAAGATTTCATTTTTCCATAGTGAACTAGGTAAAGAAAAATAGAGAGCATGAACAAATTCTACTTTCCTTCTTAGTCCTCAGAAGCCTGCCTTAATGAACTCTGTAACTAGAACAAGAGTTAATGTTGTGTCTACATAATGCACATCTCCAAGAAATAAAAGAGTCGTATACCGCTATCCTAACACCTATAATAGCATCCCTGAGTTGCTGTCAGTTTTTTTCCCTTTTGCATGTATGTGTGATAATAGCAATGCTAAAAGCTGAGAAAAAGGTCACGTGTTGAGGATTGTGCAACATAGCCAGGAGAGTAAAGTCAGTGTCAAAAGAAGCAGTGAGTCTAATTCTTAATTAAGTGTCGTGCTTGTTAGGGTGAAGAGGTCTGGGGGAAGCTTTCTTTGCAATTAGGAGTTTCATTTTCTTCTCTTCAAGTGACCTATAGTATTGTTGAGAGGATGAGATGAAATAATATGTTGGAGACTATTTTGTAAACAAGCCATAAGGTACTTCATAGATCGGTGACATCAGTTTGAATTTGGCTAACTACCTTCTGTGAGTTGTAGGGGTTATCTATAGATGAAGGATAGTGCTTTTGCTACCCTTCTGAGTTATAAATGTCCCCTAAGTGGAATACAGTTGTGTTTGAAAGATCTCTGAAGTCAAGAAAAACTGAAATGATTAATATCCCCAAATTATGTAAGTAAATAAGCTGTTCAGCCATTCCATAGTCTCATCTGTCTTTGAAAAGTTAGGATACATGGTAAGTCATCAATGTTTGCAAAGATGAATTATCTATCAGCTCAGTGAGAATAAGAAGCAATATGGGATAAACCGCATGCCTTGGAAAAAAGTTTGTAGGAGGAGCTGATGGTGATGGACGAAAGGACACACTGGGGAAGTTGATCTGTCACTTCAGGCTCCTCTTTTGGGTACATGTGATTAATACTGTTGTCTGTTATATAATCATAGAAACCCATAGTCCACTCTCTTCTCATGTGATTCTTTTTCACAACACTAGAGTAATTTGCTGGTTCATCCCCACACCCTTAGCCCCACCAAATCCTTGGCTCTTTTTAACTTTTCTTTTGACAGTTACTTGGTTGTTTTCAAGCCTGGTCTATAGTAACATGTCTTTCTTATCAGTATTCTGAAAAGTGGCTTTAATCTACCTGCTATTTCTCCATCATGGCCAGCAATAATTGTATATTATTGTTCAGGTCATTATTGTTGGTCCACATAATGTCTTAGATATGGAGGCGGTGAGGTTTCCCGGGAGAAGGATCTCAAAATCTTCTGCACTGCCTCTTGAATACAAAAGGTCGGATGTGCCTGTGGTCTTATGAAAGCTACAGTAATGGGGCCATGATGCTATAGTACATAAATATTGTTATTATTAGTTAGTGAAATAATAACAGATGAGAATAATAACGACTTGGCATGATCTTTTCCCTGGAGCTTTCAGTAAGTCTGAAGGCACAATTGGTGATACCATTTAATACACTGTGAAGATGCGTGATCATTCTGGAGCCATTATCAAGCCCTGTTAGAGTCTTTTCAAAGCCAGTGCTTATTGTGCCTGCTATGAATAAGAGAGAACAGAAATTATGCATGCAGGGCCAAATTCTCATCTTGCTCTGAACCCCTATGGACTTCCCTTTGAAGTCAATGGGAGCTCAGCAGGGGGTGGTGCAAGATAAGAATTTGGAACAGGAATGTTAAGAAAGGGGCATAATTTTCTCTGACCATATCATCATTTCGTGTGTGTTAAATGCTCACACAGTGTCTAACCCCAATTCCTTTCTTACTTCCGTCTCAATAAAATTGTATGACATATTGTTTTTTTTTTTTTTCTTTGCATCTCTGTGTGCATATACTGTAGGTCATTTTCTATGGGAGGCAAATTGGATAACTTCAATTACTCTCCTGTAAGCTGTTATTATCGACCTGAGCCTGGAGTGCTTTATCTTCAATAAAGAAGTATTCTTATAATACAACTTTCATGCAAATTTGGATGCTATAGGTTTTCAAAGATTTTTCCAGAAAGGACATTTTTTTTTCCACTGGCCCAGATAATTAACTAGTCGTCTTTGTGCCCCTGCTTTCATTCAACTAATTTTTGAAATTATTTTGTCCACTGTGGGACGGCTATACAAATGCATGTTCTCCCAGGAAAACACGATTTGAAATCAACAATGTAGGGTTTGTTTCTGCATTGGACAATTTGCTCCCTCCGAGGATTTGAATTGTTGTGAACACACAATGGTAAATGAATGTCCAGAGGGCAGCTTCACAGACCAGCTAGTCCAGAGGCCACAGCTTCCGCATTCAAAGCAGAGCCCCACCCTTTGTCAGATTCAAACACACAGAGCCTTCCCTTGGAAACTTGGCTTCAAAGACGAAACTCATCCAGAGTGCTCCATTTGCTTTCATGAAGAAACTGAACTCCATCGAACTCTCCCACCTGGCTGTGGGCTGATGAAATACCCTGGCCCGCAGGGCCATTAATATTCATGGGACATCTCACGTAACTCATGGTGGTCTGTGATGTATGATAGAAAGCAGTATCATTTACACGGAACCTTAAAAATATTGACAAAGACAAGTTCGTAAACACTGAGGAAACCTTGTATTTTGTGTTATGACTTCTTGGTTTTATACTTGGTGCGGTTTTTCAATTAATGGTTGTGTGTTCAGGGTGATTATTCATTTATTATAGTCAGTTTAGATATGGTACAGATTAGAGAAATAAAGCAAATCATTTTGGTGACACTGGCTAGTGATACATTGTTATTATTCCCATTTTTATTTATTTATTTATCTGGCTGGAGCACGGCAGGATTTATGGCGCCTACTTTCGAATGCTAAGTCTTTTTCCTCCCTGGTTCCCATTTTTATGGTTTTAAATAAGCGAAAACAGCCGTAAGATTTGAACTGGATTTACCTATGTGATTTATCAAATGGTATCCATGCGTATAAATACTAATTTATACAAACACACAAAAAATGTTATTTTAAATTATGTTTTTTGGTAAATGACAAGATTTTTTTTTTCTCAGTTATATAGAAAAGTATCTGGTCTTTTTTTTTTTTTTTTTAAGTGTGAAGATTCCCAGAAGTGTTGAAGGCAGAACTGAATTTATATAGTACATAAACTAGGCATCAATATATGGAAAAGCTCATAAGAAATAACACGCAATTTTGAACACAAGTAAACCAAGGGAACTCCACCTATTAGATATTTGGGAGTTAATGACATGGAGTACAATGCTTTCTGTCAGCCTGGCTGTGTGGTTTTCCCAGTCTACTGCAGCCGCGTACTCTGTAATGTCATTTTGCTCCTAAAGAGGTTTTATATGCTTTTAAAAGCTCCTCAGATTTTGGCAAAGTTTATTTTATGCATTATGCATAAAAGTTGTCATCAGGATTTAACAAAACATTTTGCACAGAAAGATTAGAAACAAAATGATTTGGATGGCTTTCCTAGATGGTGTGAACTTTAAAAAAAAATAAAAAGATCAAGCCTGTATCTCACCCCATTTCCAAATTTCAGAAGGCTGAACAAGGCCCATGGGGAAGAGAATGGAAATGTAAAATCCTGGAAGCACAGCCGGCCAGGGCTGTTTTACTTTTCTTTCGGCTACCCGTCTCTTGTTTACTGGTTATAACACTAATTGATGCGACCGACGTGCAACCAACCTGCAAGAGTTAAGAAATTGCTGGGTTCAAGAATTTACCTGAAGGACTGGCTACTTGAGAAGTGGTAACAAGAGGGCCAACTTATTTTTTAGTATCTGGATTTTGAGATGTAGGACTCCCCAGAAGAATTAGAGAGATCCACGAGAGAGGGAAAAAGCTGCCATGGAGGGGATGCTGTTTGGGTGGTAAGCTTTAAATGACTATTTTACATTTTCTGTCTCGTAACACATTTTAAAGAGAGGCACATGGTACTTCCATGTTTTAAAGGAAGCGTGAGGTTCCACAGGATCCAGCAGAATTCTGGAAGAACTGTCTGTATGTCTATCACTATGACACATTGAGGATAGTTCTGCATACTTAAAATAAAATAATGATAAAATAACAATAACAACAATAATTAAAAATAATATGGGTTGATT
Organism: Alexandromys fortis; assembly: GCF_014885135.2. NCBI lineage: Eukaryota > Metazoa > Chordata > Mammalia > Rodentia > Cricetidae > Alexandromys > Alexandromys fortis. Next base: position 1,261,539 of record NW_026067995.1, read on the forward strand.
TTGTCTAAAAACTTGAACCTAAAAGGGTCTCTTCTGTAGCTGGGTACCTGATTTCTAGTCTGTGCCCTCTATATCCAGGTTGGTGTGGTTAAGTGAGCAGTTTCCCCGTTGTGTCTTCCTAAGACTTGCTCGCCCTGGCACTCCTGGGGTTGTATGTTCCTGGTTGTTGATGAAATGTCAATCTTCTTGACTGTCTAATACACTCACACAGCAAGCAGGTTGAAATGCATGCTGTTTCTAGAGGAACAATTATTGCTGAGGTTAGGGGACAGTTCTTGGAAACTCTTGGGAAACCACAGGGCGGTAAGGTAAGAGAATCCTTTCAGGTAGCAACTGAAGGAGCACGCTGAGAGCCACACCCACTGAGGGGCTATTGCTCAACCCCATCACCTGAGGGTCTGGCGCAAGCAATCACCATTTTCTTAGGAATGTCCTGGCATTTGTTATTTTTCTTCTTTATTGGTGGCTTCATCGGCAGCGAGACAGCTTTACGACACACGGTTGACCACCCCTTTATTCTGGGTTCCCCACTTCTAACAATGTCAGTTGATGTTGCTTGGTTTGAGTTGCTGACTTATGGAGTATCATGCAACCAGGACACCAGCTTTGTACTGTCTACCTTAGCTTTTACATGGTTCTCCATTAAGTTTGTCTTTTATCCACAAACCATATTTACAGAAAAAAAAAAAAAGGAAAGGGAAAGAGAGAGAGAGAGAAAAGATGCCAATATTTGTATAACTGAAGAAGATCAAATTGAAGAACCATCGTACTCATGACTCGGGCATTTACATAGAACTTGAAGTTATTTTCAAATTCGTTCACTTCCTGCTATAGCTAGGTCCCCTCCAACGGTGCTTTAAAATAGGAAGGAAGGAAAATAACATTGGTCGAACATCTTTTTGTATTAATTACCTTCCCTGTGTCATCTCACTCAAGGTTCACTGTTGAGGTCAGAAATATTTCCCCAAATTTTCGGGGGAAGTCTGGGCTTAGACAGACCATGTCTTTTCTCACAGCAAGTTGGGGAATCCAAGCTTTCACCCCTGATCTGTGTCATTCTAGCACTTTTAATCCTGTGCATTTCTCAGATGGAGAGGGCAGAGATCATTATTATCTTCTTCTTTCTCCTGTCAAAATTTGAGATGTAGATAAGTAACAGGTGAGTGATTAGTCAGTCAAGTTAATGTCACAACCAACGTTTATATTTGTTTCTTCGTTTCCTTCTAGACTTACTTTGTTTCTGTGACTCCTCCTTCTGCTTCTGCTCTCCTGCTGCTTCTTCTCCTCCTCCCCTTCTTCCTCCCTCTTTCTCTTCTTTTTCTTCCTCCTCTTCCTCTTCTTATGCCAAAAGCAGCCGTGAACAAAGGGCCTCATGCCTACAAGACAAGTGCTTTACGATGGAGCTCCAGCCACAGTACTTGCAACGACTTCAACCTTCCTTTGACTTTCTGTTCTGAAGTCAACTGGACTTTGCTACCTCCATTGACTCCTTAGTTCCCCAGTCAGCAATCTGCCTTTCTGTTTCCTTGTTCACCGAAGAGCTCTTTAACAGATTGCAGTAGAGGCAGTTAAAAAGACAGACCCAACAAAGGCCTCTGTCCATTTTGTATTGCTCCATCTCCCACAGACCTGGAAGATGGGAGTCTCACCTTAAGGTGTTTAGAACCTGCTTAGGACTTTTTTTGTTGCTTTGTTCTCTGGTAGTAGAAAGTCAAGGGTGGGAGACACATATGCATAGCCATGTTCACAAAAAAAGAGGTAAGAACGAGCTGCACCCATTCATTTTAAGAAGAACCCACTCTTGTAACAACCAGTCTACTCAAGCACAATGGCACCTAAAAGAGGGATCTGACTAATCACCATCAATGTCCTACCTTTCAACATTTGCTGCATTTGAAATTAAGGTTGTGATACAGGGATGCAAGAACACACTGAAACCTTGGCCCTGATTGTGGGGGCAATGGAATCCAGCCCACCCACCTCCTGCTTATCTTTGCCGGTGCAATTACAGATTGCATTATTGCAGGATGGGTTTTATGTTCAATACCTATTTGAGTCAATGTTGTACTACAGCACAGCATAGCTAATATTTTTTTGTGAGTGCTGCCTCTAAATATCAGATCAATACAATTAAACTTTAAGCTAGTGATTTTAATGTGAATATCTTAATACATGATGCCAGAGTTGATATTTTCAATCTGATATATTGGAAAGAATAAAGATCTTAGGGGAACGCTAATGGGAAAAGAAAAGAAATCGGAAAAACTGATTTGTATAATAATCAGCTGGTCAATTAGTCCATGCCACAGAGGTTGCTAGAGAATTCTATTGCTTGTCTCCTGCACCCGAGAAGTACCACTGGCCCTTGTTCCACAACAGCTACCTGTGAAATAAGGCCATGCTACAAGCACTGTTTTCTACTTTGGCTCTCAGAATCCTTTTCAGTTTTCCTTGGAAGGATGGGACTGGGTTCTAGTATTAACTTTAAGGATGTTTGTCCTTTTAATGTCTAGTGCTGATACCAAGTAGAGTGAAACTTTGAAGATCCTGGATTTGCCAGGCATAAACATCTTTCCCATTGTGGTTACATCAGTGGTCACCACAACAATTTACAGAGACTCCTGGTGGGAGACACTTGTTAAAATTCTCCAGAATGGAGATGGAGGTAAAATGATATTCTGCGGTAAGAAATATTTTCTCTCTCTCTCCGTTTCATTTCCCTGTTTCATTCTTACGCCCCATTCTATAACCTTTGTGTCTTGTGTACCACCCCAAACCTCCAGGATTCCTTAGTCAGAGCATGTTTCCCCTCCACACTCACTGAACTGCATGAGTGAAGGCCTTCCCACTATTTTCTTAAAGTAGTGCAAGGAGCTTACTGGTTAGCCCTTCTTACACACTTTCCTATGAGCTAGAGACACACCTCTTTCTGAAGATTAGCTAGGTATTGTTTCCTGACTAGATTACCTGCAGTTGTATAGAAAATAGAATTTTTTTTTGGTATACAGTCAGTCTCCATGATCAAGAACATCACTGAAGCATTAGAATGATGATGGTTATGATAATCATCTATCCTTATTATTTGTGGTATTGGGTATTGAAGTCATGACCCTAAATCAAATATGGAAATCCTCTGCCATTGATATATAGCACATCTTTTTCAGCATCATTAACAGTGCATGTTCAGGAGGCTGACAAGTCCTACAACAGGATACATGTGTGATGTTGATTGAACATGCTTCATAGCCTCTCTGAGACCTAAGCTAAACCAACTTCAAAACAACAGTAGCTACTACATAGGGCATTTCAGGTGGCAATTGATGAGTCTGCCAAAAGGAGTCTGTAGGGAACATCATAGAATGGGAGGCATGGCATATTACATATTTGAATGTTAGAATCTATGCAGTTAGCTGGGCGATGGTGGTACACGCCTTTAATCTCAGATGGATCTCTATGAGTTTGAGGCCAGCCTGGTCTACAAGAGCTAGTTCCAGGACAGTCTCCAAAGCTACAGAGAAACCCTGTCTTAAAAAAAAAAACACAAAAAAAGAATCTATGAAGTTATAAGACAAGTGACAGAGGCTGGAATGACAGTAATCAGAATAATTTGAAGAGATCATTAATTTAAGGTGTTTTAAAGGTACTGTTGTCTAAAAATTTTGAGAGTACAAGTTAACACTAGACATAGTACTCAGAGTGACCTTAAACAAGATGCTTAATATCTTGTTTATGTTGATAATGAGCATAATAGATCACTCATAGTCTATTAGACATAGTCGAAGTATATTCACTCTTGCAAGGTATCATGGGTCCTATGATAAAGAGCAGGCAAATGGTTTCCTTTCTTCAGATAATTTGCTAAGTTGGAGAGATGCAGGACCATGTGCTGAGGGAGCTACACAACAGCACAGGGCACCACTTTCAGAATGAAGACAGGTGAGACTTTCGGCTAAGATAGAGCTATGACAGGACATCAGAGAAAAGAACAAGGTGGCTAACATAGGACTGTGTTGTCACATGTGGAAGGTGAGCCTGAAGCTAGACTGAGAAACAAATGAAAACTGGAAAGTGAGGAAGGAGTAGTGTTGGGCCCCAAGATGCAAGGACCATTGGCAGCATGGTCGTGTGCTCTGCTATTTTAAGTAAAGGGAAGAAACCGGGAGGCGCGCGCCATGTGATGCCCATGCCTGTGATTTAGCACCGTCTATGAAGTCCTCATTTTCTCTTCCATGAGCACAGCCTAGAGGCCTCAGTGTGGGTCCCCAAAGAAATTTAATTTATTCTCTTTTCCTTTGTTACCTCCTCTTGGAAATTTTATCAGGAGAAAAATTAGGACTATATATTTTCTAAAGCTAAATGCCTAAAGCCTATCAACAGCATTTGGTACAAAGAAAAAAGATGATATGAATATTTGATGTGGGGCCAAAAAGAGGTCTTACAGATTAAATATTATGGAGGGCTTAAAGTCTCCTGAAAAAAACCCTAATTTTTGAAGGCTTTATTAAATTGTGGTAAGAGTCTTCATTCTTCCTATTCTGTTGTCTTGAGCTGCAATTTGGAAGAGCGCTGGGCTGAGCAATTATAAAAAATAATAATCACCGGCTCAAGCTTTTTAATGGTAAAAAGATGACTTGATTCTCTGAAGAAGTGAGCAGGCAACATTTTCTCATCGCTGCTAATTATAATTTAAGACAGACTCAATTTTGTATTAGTCACAGATGTTTCATTTCTCAGTTCATGTGTAATGTGGTACAGGGAACATCTCCAAGGAGATTTAAAACTGTTTGCGGTCTTGTCCATCCCCTTACCACTTGGTGTGGTCTTTTCCAAAAAATCATGACATTTGGAAAGAAGCAAAGAGAAGTTTTGTAGACATTTTCAAGACATTTTGCTTTCCTAGTTCTCTAAAAATATTCCTATTGAATGTGAAAATTGGGAACACGCTCTGAAAAACAAAATCAAAATATATATTGTGTCTTTCGAGAGCCTGGTTCTGGGAGGGGCAGGCTGCCTTCCAGCTTTAAGGGAAGGGACCCAAATGCATGGTTTCTGAACTGACAATGGCTGTAGGAACCTTCACGGAGCTCTGGTGCGCCTATGATATTAAACAAAAGTGCATTTTAAATAATGAGAACAAGGATCTAGCTCCTAAATAACTTCACTGTGGATTGTTCTGATCAGGGAGAAGTTATCAGTAGGACAAATCACTCGTGAAATTGTGCTAGGTTTGGAAGTGATCCAAGACGTGGCATGTTTGCAATGCTAGCCCATGGCGGGGTGGGGGAGACCTAGGTTGTGTCTGAAGACTGTTAAGAATGAAATCTTATTCAGCTGTACCAACTACAAGGGAAACAGCACACACACTAACACCTAGGTTTTCCTGGTATTGTAGAGTGAAGCTATTTGGGAAGAGAAGGGGAATTGCCACCAGTATGTTTAAAACTTTTTTTCCCTTGAATTATCTTGATAAAAATTGAATTGTGTTATACATCAAAGTTTCCTCTCCAAAGAAAATGTTGCCCGGCAGTGGTGGCACATACCTTTAATCCCAGCACTTGGGAGGCAAAGCCAGGTGGATCAATGTGAGTTCCTGGCTAGCCTCATCTACAGAGTTCCAGACTAACAAAAACTTGTCTCAAACAAACAAACAAACAAACCTACAAACAAAAGAAAACCAAACCAAACAAGAAAATGTCGTATTGAAAGCATATTCAGAATACAATCAAATGATTGGAGTTTAATAAAAATTTATGTGCCTTTAAAATATAAATGTAACAGACATGGCACAAAAGTTACTATAGTAGTAAATCAGGCTAATACAGCCTTCATCTCCTATAGTTACCCCTTCTCCTCTTTGTTTTTGTTCAGAAACAGCTAAAATCTGTTCTTTGCTATGAGTTATACACATAGCAAATTTTAGTACCCGAAGTCCTTCAGCTGTGCAGAAGACGTCTAGAATGTTTTTTCTGCATATTTGGCATTGTATGAACTCTAATGTACCTACCTCCCCCTACTTCCCAACCTGCTTTTCTATTAACCACTATTTTTAGTTCTAAGCTTGTATTTTTCACATTGCATATGTGAGGTCATGCATATTTTTATTTTGTATCTGTTTTCTTTCACTTAACGCAGTCTCCTCCAGGCTCAAACTCTAGTATATATACTAGAGTGTGTGTGTGTGTGTGCTCACATGTGCACACTACAGCCCATGTATGGAGGTCACAAAATAACTTGTAGGAATCAATTCTCTCCTTCCAGCGTGTGGTTCTGGGGAGTTATACTTAGGCCATCAGGCTTTGCAACCCAGGCCTTTGCCTGCTGAGCCATCACTCGTACCTTCTTATGTATTAAGAGGAAAGATATTTCTTCTTTCTCCCCCATAGTTATCTTTTGTACCTCCCTGATGATTGAGGATTTTGAGCACATTTTCACACACCTTTGCTCATTTTTGTCTTCTTTAGAGAAATTTATATTTATATCTCTTGCCACTTTTAAAATGTGTGTTATATTTTTCCATTACTGACTTATGTGTGTTCTTTATTATATACTTATTTGGTAACAGATTGCAAGCACTGTTCCCCAACCCATAGGCTGCTGCTGTTTTAATTTTCATTTCTTTTTCCTTTGCTCTGCTCAAGTGTTTTAGCTCAGTGTAGCCCCATTCATGCATTTTGTCTGTTGTGGTGAGCTTCTGGTGTGACGTCCTGGAGTCCTTTCAGAGCCAATGCACAGAAGTCTTCCTTTGTCCTCGTTTAGGGGTTTGTAATTTCTGACCTTCCATTTCCGTTTTCTATCCCTTGTGAGCTGACATTTGTATCTGGTACAAGATAAAGGTCCAAGTTCATTCTTTTGCATGTGAAAATTCAGTTTTCCCTTCACTATCCATCGAAGTGGCTTCCTTTCCCTACTGTGTCCTCTTTGAACTCTTGTCAAAAGTTAGTTGGTAGTGTGTTTGAATTTATTTCCAGGTTATTTCAGGCTCTACGAGTCTATGGAACTGTTTTCATGCCACGGGTAGTAACAGAATTGCTATGGCCGAGGAAGTACGATGGTTTCAACTGTGTCTCACTGGTGGCTTTCATCGCTTAGAGCCCCTTTGGGTTTCACGTTCACTTTAGAATTGCTCCCATTTTTGTACAGAAAGTCACTGGAATTTTCATAGCAGCTTTACTGAATCTGAATTTCTAGAACAATACTTCATAGTTTTCAAGATGTGGATCTTTCATCTTAGTTAGATTTATTCTCAAGAAGTTCTTTCTTTATTGTCGATGTTACCATAAAAGATAATGCTTCCTTGATTTCTCTGTCAGTAATACCATCAGTTGTGCAAAATATACTACTGATTTTTGTAACTTTATTTAACTCAGCTATTAGACTTAGCAGTTTTTATATGGAACATATACACACATATGTGTTATTATATGGAATATATTTATAAATATAATATATCCTATATATTGTATATAAATACAGGGAACATGACATTTGCAAATACAGGTGACTTTATTTTTATTTCTGGATTTCTGATTTGGATCCCTATTTCTACTGGCCTTACTGCCATGATCAGTACCTTCCAGGACTCTCTTGAATAGAAACAAGTTTGTGCATCTTTATATTAAATCTTTATGGGAAAGCTGTCCATTTTAATGGTTTTAATCTTAGTTGGAAATTGTTTTCTAAAGGAACTTTATTATACTGAGAAACTTCTTCTGCACTTAAAATGATGAAAGTTTTATGAAGGAAAGTGCTGGTCTTCATTGGATTTTTTTGTAGATGAGAATATTATGTGCTTTTCAACATTCTTTCTGTTGTGTAACTTAGTCCACATTTTGCTTTCTTTGAGCTGCTGGAGACTGAACACAGGGTATTGCACACTTGGCCAGCACACTACCACTGCACCACACCACCAGCCCTCGCTTCTTTCTGCTTATTCCAACTTCTCAGTCTGACTTATTTCTATCCTGGTTATTATTTTCTTCATTCTGCCTATTTGGAGTTTACTTTGCTTTTACTCTTCCAGTTCCTTGAGGCACCATGTCAGACTGTTGGTATCTATTTGGTCCCTTCTTCCTCTCTCTTGCCCTCTCCTCTTCCTCTTTTCCTTTCTTTTAGAGACATACTCATTATGTTGACCCATCTAGCCTCAGACTTGCAGTGACCTTTTCATTCTGAAGTTCTGATATTTTAAGTATGAATCACCAGACCTAACCTCTTTCTGTGATATAGATATTATCATTATTACCTTTATCAATAAGGCTTATACTTATATATGTATTTGATAACGTCATTATCATTCTTTGTTTTCTGCTTCGAGAATTCTTCAAACATTTCTTACACGGTGAATCTAGTGATAATAAATTACTACAGCCTTTGTTTGACTGTGAAAGACGATTTTCTTTTTGAAGGACAACTTTGGCACATCTTGGCTTCTTGCTGGCTATTTTGTCTTTTAGCAGCTTGAGTCCCTCACCCAGTTCTTCGCTGGCCTAGAAGGTGTGGCTGAAGAATCACTTGATTTCCTAATGGGAATTCTCTCACGTGTGACTTTTTAATTTTAGTCTCCTCTCTTTGTTACTTTAAGCAATTTTGTCATAAAGTATCCCGGAGAAGACTCTGGTCATATATGTGTCCAGGGTTTTGAGCTTTCTAGATCTTGCTGTTTGCATCGTTCTTAAAAGTTGGTGAATTTCTTGGGTTCACCTTCTTGTTTAGCTTCTTTAGGATCACCAGGTATACACTCCGTGACCTTTATTTGTGGCTAGAAACCAATTATGAGTGAGTACATCCCATGTTCATCTTTTTGGGTCTGTGTTACCTCGCTCAGGATAGTGTTTTCTATTTCCATCCATTTGCATGCCAAATTTGAGAAGTCATTATT
>NW_026067995.1:1270737-1282914 GCF_014885135.2 Alexandromys fortis
TTCCTATTCTCAATAAAAAAAAAAAAAAAACAAAAAAAAAGAAGTTAAAAAAAAGTTGGTGAATTTTCAATAGGTATTTTCGTGAACTCAGCTTCTGTCTTTGTCCTTTTTCTCTCTGAAATGACCATAAACTGAATGTTTATTTATTGAATGGTACCTTTTAAGTTCTGTAGGTTTACTCTTTCTCTTTCATTCATTTTCTTCTCCTCCTGTGAATGAACCATTTAAAGATACTTTCAAATTTATGGGTTCTTTCTTCTGCTTCAATTTCTACATGATTGATTAAACTTTTCAGTGCTACAATTTTTGTTTGGTTCTGTGTTGAATTTCTCTTTCAAATCATAAACTGCTGTACTGAATTCATTCAATTGTCTATTTGTGTTCTCTTTGATCTCATTGAATTTTCACAAAGAACCCTATTTTGAATTCCCTTTCAAGAAATTCAGAAATCCCCATATTTTTGGTGTTGATTACTAGAGATTTATTGTGTTCCTGTGATGGCATCATATTTTCTTTTTATATTTCTCCTTTCCCTCCATTGACTATCATAAATTTTGCTGTGTTTTGTAGGGGCAGATTTTCATGTGAAGGTAGGCTTGAGGGTCCTGTTTTGGCAGGCCACAGTGGTTGGCTCTGGGTAGATGCAGGGTTATAGTTTCCTTGTAGCTTCCTTAGTTACAATTGACATTAGCAGTAACTGAGGGAACTCAGTGTCCAGGCTTTCCTTTCAGGGAGAAGTGACTCTTGGTTGAGAACCAACTTTGGTGGTGGTTGTGTAGTAGCAGGGTGTTTTCTTACCTTCCCTATGTGGGTCCCTTTTCTTAGCGCTCTACAGAATTTATGCTCTACTTTGGCTGTTATTCAGTATATTCTATTCTTTTAGTAATTTTGACAGAAAAAAACTAAACAACAAAATGAAAAACCTGCAGTTATTTATCCATTGCTTTTCTTTGTGGGGGGAGGGAGGCAGATTGGTAGGAATTTCTAGTCATTCATCCTACTGATGTCATATAAATGCTTTAAATATAAGATAAGCATATATGAAAACATTTTTGCAAGAATAGTAGAATCTGGTACTTAAAATATGTGAGAAATTCATATGGGCATGCATAAAGAGTTCTTTAAATATTGTTCTTATTCATTTTATATCTTTTTATGTGCATTAACTTTGCCTAACAAGAAAGGCTTGCAAATTTACATATTCAAATTTTTGTATGTTACATAATTCACATCATTCCCGAAATTCTTTGTGATATATCCAAAGCCGGAAAGTTCAGACATCTAACATTTAGCATAAAATTCTTGCACACTTTCTTCATGAGCGTTTGGGTTTTTCTTTTCAAAGTCTGAACTGTGCTGGGAGGACCAAGGCGAATAAAAGCGTCCGTAATGAAGTTCCCCGTTTAAAGTTCTGAGTCATACTTGTCACTACCATGTGACACTGTTAAGAAAGAGTTGGAGGCAGTGGAGGAATACAGGTGAAGAAAGAGGGATGGCATACGATATGTTTTATTTTAAAAACAGTAAAGAGAGGTTAGCAATGTTTCTGTGAGCTTCTCATTTCTTTAAGGAGGAAATGATTATTGTAGCGTCCATTGCCTCTCTGGGGCAGAGACTGTGGTGAGAGTGTGTAGCAAAGGAAGCCCATGTCCATTCTGGTTAGAAAGAAGAAGAGGAAGAGGTTGAGGTCCTATTTTCCTCTCCAAGCTCCCAACCACAACAACCTGGTTGTTTTCATTAGCCACCTGTGCTTAAAGGTGCCACGTGGAGGCCAGCCTTATAACACATTCCAACAGCAGTTACTAAGTGGAGGATTACTGCAATGAGTGTCCACCAGATAGATGTCTCTGGCCCAGAACTAATCCCTTTTCCCTCCACTGGAAAATGTCATATTACTGTGGTTTAATATACTGTTTCCTCACAGTAGAATATGAGTTGTTATTCATGGTAAGAACACTGGATTGGGAATTAGAGGATTCAAATTTCTTCTCTAGTCTTGCTTTTACTTTGTTTGAAGGAACAAACTTATTTCTGGTCTTGGTTCCTAAGATGTTAAATAAAGGTAACGCAACTGAATTGCTCACATGGATGTGCAATCCCATGCCAGTATATTGTAGATTGTAAGGGAGAAGGGGACTTTAAGCATCACACTGTGGGATGTGGGTATTTTAAGATGCTAGGGGCCTCATTTCCAAGGGGATGAGAATAGACAGAGCAAGCATGTCATCCCTCTTACGTTCAAAGGACCTGTACCTTTGCTCATTGCAGTTCCTGGTTAAGAAGACATGTGAGACCCCTGCAGTTCCAAAACACAAGGTAGCAAGCAGTTCAACTTTAAAGTTGTATTTCAAGGTCCACAAAATCTGCATTCCGTCAAGTATTTTCCTGTAACATGGGTTGACAGCGTGCTGAACTTGTATGATATCCCATTGCTTTAGTTTGCTTTCTGTTGCTGTGAGCAATACCATGACCAAAAGAGGATGAAAAGGTTTGATTCACTTAGACATCTACATCATAGTCTGTTATTGAGGCAATTCAGGTCAGAAACTTAAACAGGAACTAAAGTAGAAATCAGGGAAGAATGGTGGCTTCTTGGCTAGCTCATGTATAGCAGATGGATTTCTTTTAGAGCTGAAGGCCTCCTGCCTAGGGTTGGTGCACCGACAATGGGCTGGGCTCTCCCACATCAATCACCAATCAAGACTATCTCTTGCAGACACGGGCACAGGCCAATCTGATCTGGTAGTTCTTCAACTGAGATGCTTCCGGATGTCATGGATTGTCAGATTGGCAGCTGAAGACGAACTGGACATTTCTTATCACTGAAGCTTTGACTCTTTGGTTTAGAGGATGTCTCATTTCGGAGTCAGGGGGATAACAATCCTGAGCATTAAGTACATCCTGTTGTTTAAAACGCTTTTGTTTAGGGGCAGGTCTAACAAACCATCCTCCTTTAAATTGGTGTGGTGTGCACACCTCTGGTCTCAGGGAGTCTATTACAGAAGTGTTCTAGGACGTGGCAGAGTATTTTCAGCTTTTGTCCAGATCTGAAAGTGCTGAGCTCTTACTGAAGCAAAGGAGGTATGGGCTTAGAGCCTCCTTCCCTCTTCAACTCTGAAAACCTTGCAGGAGTGCTTTTCCAATTCCTTCAAACCATTTTTCTCTTTCTTTGGCTCTCTATTTGCTTGAAGGGAAAGAAGAGAAGAGAGAAAGGAGAGGAGCTGAATGATTTCCAGAGGCAGGTTTGCCTGCTCAATGTGGTGCAGTGGCATTTAAGGGACGTTCTAAATTCATATTTTTCCCTCAGAAGTTTCATAATATGTTACAATGTAACTGTTGAAGAGAATTTTGTACTGACAGATTTTGAGACTAAATTTAGGCATCATGAATTCTTTTGTCTGGTGTTCTATTAAATTCAAAACTCTATTAAACAGTTCTTCAAAGTTGCAGATATCTATTGCCACAGAAGTGTCACATAATGACTTTAAAGCTTAAGTGACATACAACAAGGACTATTTTTACTCCGGAGTCCGTGGGTTGGATGGTTTGGAACATCTCATGTGAGATGGCTGAGTCTCTTTGCTAACAGCAGGTCAGCAGGGCAGCTACGGTCTCCAGCATCTACAGCACTGACTGGGAAAATAGCACCGACTTCCATGTATCTCATCCCCTAGGAGACTGACCTGGGAATAGTCACACAGAGAAGGCAGAAGAATACAGGGGCAAACAATGCAGAAGAACTTTCCTAAACCTTTGCTATTGTTAAGCATTTCCCTGTATAATTTGTCAAGGGCACTCATGAGACTGAACACAGAGCTGGAGGTGACGACAATACCACAGGACAAAAGACATCCATGCACGAAGGTCATTAATTTAGGCAATAACAAAATTAGTCCTCTTCAATTTCTGATACATCTTTAAGCCACTTTGTGGAAATGAGCTTGTGTTTCATTATGATTTTGAACAAAACATTGGATGGAAGACAATCCATTGTTTATTTGATTTGGAAACTAGTTGATCTTATTCTTTTATTTATTAATTGCTAACTCACTAATAGATACTATTTATTGACATTATGATGACTATTTTGTCGACTACATACCACATTTCACAACAGACACTGTAATGAGAATTTTTATTTTGCATGGTTTTGGTAGGCTTTGGGTTTGAGTAATCTCACAAAATTATTAAAAAAAATTTCCTAATTTAATCTTAATAGCTTCAGAAAAAAATTACTCTTTAGACCGAAGAAGAATTGCATTAGTGCATACATTGGTGTATGATTAATGAAAGTGATCTTAATTAGACAGTTACTCCAGGCACTAGGCTAGTGTGATGGAAGGAGACGTTAAAACAGGGCCAAGGAGAGTAGAGTAAGTGGAAAATCACAGTGGGAGAGGAAAGCTCAAGGTCAACCCATGTGGACCCTGATGCTACTTATGTTGTTCTGTGCTGCGGCCTCTTCTCTGGCCGGTCCCTTGCCATCTTGTAAACACAGACCAGTTGGTTTTGCCGACCGTGGGAGTAATGAGTTGTGAGTGAGAATGAGGGTCCTGTGAGTACCCACCTTTTTGAGGATCTCTTCAGTCCATGGCATCCGGAAGCTGCACAGGAGGAAAAATTGATGGCCCACATCCAACTTTTGAATAGCAAAGCCTGCTGAAGAGCTTTTAGGTATTGAACAGGACAGGATAAAGGCGGGATAACGGAGCACAATCATCCCGATTATGCAGTTGACACACGGAAGGAACCTTCTGCCAATTCAGCTCAACAGTGGCATTTTTTGCAGCTCCTGTTAATATTTTCAGTTAGAGGAATCAGAAATCAATTGATTGAATCTTCCTCAGAGAAATGATCTTTCCTACCGGCCCCAGTGCCTTGGTGTTTGGCCGTCCAACATTCGTTTCTCTTTTGTGCTCAGCTTAGCTCAGAGTTTTTTTCTACAGCTCACACCATCTCCAGAGGCTTTAGAGACTGCTAGTAGAACCATGGAGAAAAAAAAATATTTTTTAAGGGAAAGAAAGCAATAAATCCTTTCATTTGGGGTGTGTTTCCGGATTAAGTTCTGATCTTGGGTAAAAAGCAGATGTAGAAAGAGGAAAGGCTTTTTGGTGAAATATGAAGTGGATTTGATTTCTTTTCTCTGAGCGGACTTGGCTGTTTGTTACGTCTTCTCCTTTGTGGTCATTCCTACAACATGGGAACTTTCTATATAGGAGCTGATGACAGGGACGATGATTCTTCTTGCGGTTTGCTGAGTTACTCAGTCAGTTCTAAAGTCACTAAGTCATGTGCCAAACTCCTCCCTCTGTCATATTCTGTGCAGTGTGTCAAGTATGCTCTGTTCTCTTTCTGTGTTTTCAGCCCTCTTGAGCTGAGTGGGGCTACATGGTTTGCTCTGGCAAATAGGACACATAACACGTCTGGAAAAGCCTTAAGAAGCAATACATCCTTCAGCATCCTTTTTTTTTTTTTTGAGTTTGTTAGTGTGGACAGCAACTTTTGGTAGTTTCATACATCTGTTTGGGACTCCAAATGACACATTGAAAAGACTATTGGCAGTGGCTATGTAGCATAAACCAGAAAGTCCCATCTATTGATTATCAACTCTGAGGCCTGCAGTCATTTGATCTTGTAGCAGAACCCCTTAGTTACATGATAATTCATACCTAGAACTCTTGGTGTTTTTCTAATTAGCATATAATATTAAGAACTGTAGTATGTGTTTGTTATTGATTGTATTTACTGAAGTAGTATAAGGAAGACCGTATTTTTTTCCCTGAAAGATGTAGTGTATTTGCACAAAGAAATGAAAATAAATGGAAGGAGTACAAAAGCTCCGTGCTTGCGCAATTTCTTTTCAAGTTAAACAATAGAAGAAACAAGAAAGGGAAATTCTTTCAACCATTACATGGTACATCTTTATTAAAACCTTTAGACGTAGTAACTTCTAATAGGACAAAGGTTCTAAGAGAAAAGAGAGAAAGAAAACATAAACCAGTTGCCTAAAGAGGGAACCAGAGGAGCCTAAGATTCTAAGTATTAGCAATGAAGACAACAGCAAAGGGTAGACATGGTTGACCATGAAGCAGAGCTACAGAAGGTGTAAAGGGCCCATCTAGAAAATAGCTGTCAGATTGGTAAATGAAAACACTGCTGCAAAGGGATGAAGTCTACTAAGTTTTAAAAATATCACACTGTCAATGAAATTGCTAGTTCATAGAAGTCCAACACTGGAAATGACTATTGTAGTTCTGTCTATTGGAATTACATCCTACTCCTACACAAGAAGGGTTCTGAGAGACTCTTTGGTATTCAGGGATGGAGTGTCTTCTGATACCCATTTGTATGCATCTTATGAAAATGATAAAAAAAGTTGCAAAATCCAGAAGACCAAAGCAAGGACCACAGAAAACTACCATGAAGGAACAAATTAAGGGCAAATAAAGGACTTTTTGCCCCTCCGGAAATGGGACCTTCAATTATGTACTCAGAACTTTAAACTTGCTTCTGAGCGGTACTCCTGTGTTCTCTGCTGTAGCCACTCCCAGAGAATAACTTGTTAATGAGCAATGGAGCAGCAACCTATGCACTCTCTTAGGTACTGGCCCTTCATCTTAACAGAATAATGAAGCTAGTGAGTTGGTGGATATGTTCTACATACAAAAAGGGGGCCAAAATAAAAAATAAAAAAAATGGGGCCAAGGCAGCCTTCGTTAGTCAGAAGTTCTACCATCATCAATTGTATTTACTGTAATTTTCTGGCACTCTTTTTGGCCAAAAACTTAGATTGAAATTATTTCTACAAGAAATTCTCAGAGGCAGAAAGTGATTGATATGTCCTTGTGGTACAAGGAGGTCTCAAGAATCTTTCCATCAGCTCAATTTTTACTGGATCAGGGCATCCTGAAGTCTCTAAGGCTCAGAGTGCATTTTAGAAATAAGCCAATGTTCTTCTTACGCATCCTTAGTTTAGGGTCTGTTTGTTGCTAAATTATGGCCTACCTGAGTCTGAAAGATACATCATTCAATAGAAAATAGAGTTACATTAACGGGATAATGATGAAGCAAACTTTTTAAACATCTCAACTATTATTCAATATTGGGATATGCTTTCTTATACTAAGGAGTGTTTTAAGCTCCCCAGAAGCAATTGTCTCTATAACAAAAATTGTAAGGTTGGCAAGATGTCTCAGCAGGTAAATTCTTGCTGTGCAAGCCTGATGACCTAAATTTGATGTCAGAACCTACAGTGGGAAGAAGGAACTGACTGACAAGTGTGGTCCCCTGACCTCCATATTCATGCTGTTAGCATATGTGTTCCTGCCGTGCTGGTGTGCATATACACAAACAATGATAACAAATAAAGTTTAGGAAGAGAGTATTGAAATGTCTCATTACCCATTAAACTGCAAAATCCCATCCTGATGGAGCATTGTTAATACTGCATAAAAATGTATATCTCAGAGTTTGAAAAGAGGATATACACAGCCAGAATTTGGAGACATAAGTAGTTGTCAGCATAAAAACCAATTTAGGGAGTTAATTGAATTTCATTATATCTAATCCAGAAGCTGATTTCCTACTGGGACTAGAAAGAGATGTATTCTAAACAAGTCACTAGGCACAGGACAACTATTGAAGTCTACAAAATCACTAAGTCTAGGGTGTTATTGGAGCAATGTGGGACATTATATTTGAAGGAATCACGTTTTAATATCATCTATAAATATTATATTCCATAATAATTATGAATAAATGAACACATTTTTTTCTGACATGAGCACAGGCCCAGATTTGACCTATCCTTCAAAGGATATTAATGGCACACATTGCCTAGTGTTTATAGTTAACAACATAACAGTATTATATTCTGTACTTACACTTACAAAGCAATTTCATAATGTCTCCTATTTACTTGATGGTATCCTGCAATGCCCAGGGAACAGTAACTTAGACAGAATAAGTCAAGCACAATAACAAGAGAGGCATGTCCTATTATTGCCCTAATGTTAGACTTTTGATATTCAATTACTCAACAGTTGCCTGGTGCTTGGACTTCAGATTGCTTTTTTAAGCAATTGATTTCTGTTTCCCTCATGCCTTCTTTACACGGTACAATCAGTAATCATTTGGCAAATGCTAAATTTCATTACAATAAAATTGTGTTGGCTACTTTCTTGAGTTCTTATCAAATAGTAACAAATTTGTGTGGTGGAAAAAGTGAAGAATAATACACTGATTCTCAAATACGTCTGAAAAGGTGTGTCATCTGTAAACTTTTAAGATCTGATAACTATGTTTTATCCCCAGAAATTTTGATTTAGTGTGAAAAACATTTAAATTCTTCAGATAATTATAATAATGTATGACAAATTAAAAATTGTAAGTGTACCACTTAGAGGCATGTAAAACTGGGGTTAGATTTATGCTTTCTTCTTAATAATTGAATAATCTTGAAAGAGTACTTTAGTCATTTATAAGCTTTATTTAGGTGTTAAGATTTTATTTTAGGTGTTATTACTGTTATGACTGCATGCATGTCTTGTGTCTGTGGAGACCAGAAGAGGATATCAGACCTCCAACTAGAGTTATAGACAGCTCTAGCTACCATGTTGGTACTGGGAACTGAACATGGGTCCCCAGTAAGAGCAGCCAATGCCTTGAATATCAAGCCTTCTCTCCAGATCGAAGCTCTTAAACTCTTTTGCCCCTCATCTTTAAAATGTTTGGATAAAATGTTACAGTCATATTTAAGTGATTTCATATACACAAAGCACTTTCAGAGTTGTTGGTGAACAGGAAGTATTTAGTAATTTTTAATGCCAAATGAGTTATTGAATTCAAGGTGGTGGGGTTATTGAAAAAAGTGACAGGAGCTGGCTTGCAGAAAAGGGGTTGAACATCAGAGAAGCAGTGGCTCATTTAAACATGTGGCAGTGAGCAAGAGGCTGATGCGTTCTGAAACCGAGGTGAGATGATTGAGGTTGGGCACATGGTAAAAATGAGAGTAACTGGGGGAAAGGCTGAAGGCATCACTGGAAGTGAGGCCCTGGGAATCATGTGGCCTGTTTCAGGATTCACTTTTACTTTTGAATTAAATGTGATGATATGGGATTCCACTCTGTATGCTGTGAATACCACTGGTTAATAAAGAAACTGCTTTGGGCCTATAGCAGAGCTATAAGGGACCAGAGCTAGGTGGGGAAAACTAAATGGAATGCTGGGAGAAAGAAGGGTGGAGTCAGAGAGAAGCCATGTAGCCCTGCCAGAGACAGACACCGGAATTTTACCCAGTAAGCCACAGCCACGTAGCGATACACATATTAATAGAAATGGGTTAAATTAATATGTAAGAGTTAGTCAATAAAAAGCTAGAGCTAATAGGCCAAGCAGTGATTTAATTAATGGGTTAATATAAGCTACAAGAACTAATAAGAAGCTTGAGCTAATGGGCCAATCAGTTTATAATCTTCTGGAGACCTCTGTGTGATTTTCTTTAGGGCTAAATGGCTGTGGGAACTGGGCAGGACAGAAATCCCAACAAGCAGCCCCTCGTGTTACAGACATGGAGCCGAATCCAGCAGCCAAGAGATCTGCACACACTTTTTCATCCACATTTATAGTACATGAGAACACACCCAAAGTGGGCCAGTATCTTACTGGTTATTGGTTGAAGGAGTTCCCACAGCACCTCCCCCTTTTGTCTAAATAAGAGAGTTCTAAGCCTAATATGAAACTATATACAATAAGAGCAAATATCAAGTATTGTCTAGGGAAAAGAAGCAGTAAAAATACATAAAAATTAGAATTAAAAGCAGCATGAACAACAGCAAATAAAAAACAAATGCTAAATATTTTAATAGTTATTCTATCCTAAAGAGTCTGTGTCTTTTATTAAAAATGGCTTGGCTAAGTCATGAGAGGAAAGTAACTATGACTATGTAGTCTTTAACCCCATCAAAGACCTGAAAAGGGAAATGATATTTCTTGAGTAAACAGGAAGTACAATCAAGCAACTTCCAAAATGTGCAAGAAATGACAGAGGCAACTGGCTACCTGTTGTCTCTGTCACCCAAAGTCTCATTTCCAATGTTGGGGCAATCAGCTTTGGCTGAGGCCTAGAGTAACTGACAGGCCATTTTCAGAGGCAGGAAAACTTGAAAAACCATCTTATCCTGTCTTGGCAAGGTTTGGCAGTCTTCCTCGTATCCTACTTATCCAGTCTGGACACCATGCACTTTGTCAGTGGTTGAGGAAGGGACAGTTCTTTGTCCAAAGGCCAGTTTTGTCAAGAAGAAAACAAGCTCCAAGTGGAGTGTCTTTGGTGCTCAACATTCTTACATTCTCTTAGGAATAGATCAGTGCTGCCAGGAGCAATCGTGTCTCATGTCAGTAGAATACTAAGCTATTTAAATTCTAGTAGATAGCTAGTAAACTCAAAGAAGATAGTTTATTACTACAAAAAAGTCAATATTTTATAAGGATGAATAACAAAGCAGAAAGAAAGTGGAGACAGGTAGAAGAGACAAATAGCAAAAACCTAAATCTAACACAATAAAAACTCTAATATACATAGATCTGTTATATCTACCTGGATGTGAGGTTGACGACAGCCTCGGGATTTGAGAGATCATTTTCAAACATAAACAGGTGTGTTCAAGAACTGGGATTGTCTTTGTTTACAGCAGATAGCGTAGAGGAGCTTCAGAGAAATGCTGCGGTTGGCGGCGTCCTTCACCGACTTCAGGTGTTGGAAACTCACTCCTCAGATTCACGTGTAAGGGTATTTGGTTTAGGTTGATAGGCAAACAGGTGTTGCCAGGAGGGGTTACAAAAATGAGTTCTCTGTTGGGCTTGCTCTGGCCAAGCATTTCTTTGGCCTTGTCACTTTGGTATTTGGTCATCTCTGGTAGTCAAATAGATGGTAGTGATGTTTTTGTGCTTCCCAACCTCTACTACTGTAAGAAATAATTTTTTATCCAGAATTAGCTCATAATAACAGAAAATAGACCAAGATAAGAGGCATTATGAAGAATTGCTTTATTAAGTAGACAGAAGACTCATGTGCACATGTTCAGAATGATGATTTCAAATTACCCAGAACAATTTTGACAGGATCAAAAAGAGAAAAACAGAAAAAATATTGACAATTATGATGGTTAATATCAACATTTTTCCATCCTCAATTGAGGGAACAGATAGATAGAAAGTCAATAATGTAAAATTCTTGAAAAACATCATCACGGCGTTAACCAACTTAACTTCATGGACATTTCCTGACTAGCACAGCCAAAAATATGCCATGAGAATCCTTGCTGAGAGCTATTCTGGGCTTTATTATGTCCTATGAAACAGGTCCTCACATATTTTAAACGAGTGAGAAAACATAGAGTGTTTGTTGGCTGTAATCAACTTAAAGTAGACATAAATATAAAATGACATTTAGAAAACTTCCAAATAGTTGGAAATTAAACATGTTAATTACCACAGGTCAACTAAATAAGCAGAAGAGAAGCTGGGCAATACTTTGAACTAAATGATTATGAGAATGCCACGTTCATATTTCCAGCTGCAACACAGATGAGAACCTTAACATCTGCACCAGCACCTACAGGGAATCATCCAGATAGCTTCAGGCATGTGTTTAGAAAAGAAGAAAGGCTTTAAAAGTAACAATAGCAACTCCACCCTAAAAGCTAGAAATTTAAAAGGGAAATTCCTTATACATTAAAAGAGGGAAAGAAATGATAATAAAATGGTGTAAACCATATTGTACATCTAATATAAAAGCAAGCACACTAAAGCATCCAGAAGAAAGCATAGTAGAGGATCTGCACCCTTGAGATTGGCAAACATATCTTAAGGTATTGAAAACATAAACTTAAAACTTTTCCTCAGTGGCTCTGCCACATGGATTCTTCCTAAGACTGAGATTCTCCCAGACTTTACAGTAATGTCTGGATGTGCTTCCATAGTGAAGTGCTAATTCCTGTGGTTGTATTGATTCTCTAAGGTTGACAGGATTTATAAAGCTGAAATAAAGGATCTTGTTAGTCTAAAATAAAAAAGAAAGAAAATATAAGCTTAAAACTTTGATGAACAGCTTATTATCAAAACTAAAAAAAGTCACTCCTTCAAACACTGTGAAGAAGGTGAAATATCTTGCTATGCAAT